>NW_003852519.1:5502813-5506743 GCF_000181295.1 Otolemur garnettii
GGTTCCAACCTGGCAGCCTCAGTGTATGTGGCCAGAGCCTTACCTGCTGAGCTACAGGCGCCGTGCCTACTCTTTTTATCTCTTGATAAACCTCCTTTTCAATTCACTGGGTTCTTCATTCTCTCAGAGTGTGCACATCCAGGCTCTTTGCAGACCAGGTTCTTTCTAGGGGGGGACATACATGGTCCTGGTTCACATAGGGCTTATACTCTCACAAGCTCAACAGAAAATAAACATGAAACAAAGGCTTTCTATGACAATTATTTTAAGCTCTCTGAAAAAAGTGAATAGGGTGCTGAGATAGATATATTTACTCATTTAAAACAAGGTTTTTTATATTTGAACATGGCCATGCACAAAATTTAGATATGTAAAAACATATCCCAGGAAAGCTAACTTTCCCAATTCTTTTCCAATATTTTCTTCAGTGGAAATCAATATCCAATTATTTCCTCCAAACCTTACATAGATAATCTCTGTGTATGCATATGTATTGTTTAAAAAAATTTGCACAGACTCACTAGTCTTCATAACTTTTACTTGAAGCCTATTCTCATCATGGTATAGAGAGTACATATACTCTCTCTATATTTTATTATATGGATGCAACTTAATTTAGATACCTAATGTTTAGACAAAATATTTCATTTGATTTAACAGATGGGTTCAGTTTGAACTCTGTAATCCTATCTTAAGTTATATTTTTTGTCATCATGCTATTTTGTGCCTTTTTCTATATTGGTTGCTCTTTGCCTTATTTTGTGATCATTTTCATAGTATATATTTTGTTTCAGTAAATATATGTACACAATAGCTGATTATATGTGCTTAATATCCTTCTTTAAAATAGTTTCATTACATTATTAGTGAAGAGAAATGAAATCAATACATTTTTATGTAATTTTTCTACCCTTGCAGTTTCTTTCTGAGTTTGATGTAATGGTATACATTTACACTATTATTTTATTGTTACCTATGAATGATATATTTTCATTTTTAGCCGTAAAGCCAATTTCTTCTCAATTATCTTTATCATATAATTTTTTGTAGATGACTATTTTTAATCATATAGTTTTTCTCAGGGTTTTCTCAGAGAAAAACCCTTTTAAATTCATTTTCAAGCTAATAGATGAAATTGTACATATTTGTGATGTACAACATGATGTTTTGATATAGCTACACATTATTACCTCACAAACTTACTATCTTTTTTGGTGGTGAGAAGAGCTGAAATCTAATGTCTTAGCAATATTCAAGTATACAACATTTTTTTTAATGCAGTTTTTGGCTGGGGTCAGATTTGAACCCGCCACCTCCAGTATATGGGGCCGGCACCCTACTCCTTTGTGCGACAGATGCCGCCTAAGTATACAACATTTTATTATTAACTACTACATATGTATTAAAATCTTGCATCCTTTGACTAACAGTTCATTAACCCCCCCACCTTCAAGAATCTGGTAGCCACTATTTTATTCTCTGAGTTAAACTTTTTTAGATTTCATTTATAAATGAGGTCATGTGCAGGATCTGGAGTGTTGTTTAACTATGGACATACATTCTGAGAGACGTATTGTTAGATGACTCTATTGTGCAAGCACCACAGAGTGTACCTCCAAAACCGAGATGGCACTGCTCACTCCACACCTGGGCTGTCTAGATAGCCTGTAGGTCCTAGGCGACAAACCTGGACAGTGTACCACTGCACTGAAACTGGGGGCAAGGCTGACACCATGGAAAGTATTTGTGTATCTGAATGTAGAACAGGCACAGTAAATGCCTTCACAGGGATGAACCACATACATGACCACCACCATATATGTGGTTCATTATTCACTGGAATTTTATCACATGGTACAAGCCTGTGTTTGTCTTTCTGTGCTGAGTTATTTCACTTGACACAACTTCCTCCAAGGTGACCCATGTTATTGCAAATGGCAAGATTTCCTTATTTTTAACAATGTGTAGTATTCTTTATCTGTTTATCCATCGATAGACGCTCAAGTTGGTTATGTGTCTTGTCGATTGTGAATAATACCACAGTGAACATTGGCATACAGATATCTCTTGAACACACTGATTTCTAATCCTTTAGATATGCACCCACAGGGAAGATTGACAGATCCTACCGTAGTTCTACTTTACCTTCTTTTTGAGGAAATTTCATATTGTTTTTCAAATGGCCATAACAATTTACATTCCTGCCAACAGATAACAGGGTACCCTCTTTTCCACATCCTCACCAACACTTATTACCATTTGCCTTTTTAAATAACCATTTTAACAGATGTGAGGCAATTCTCATAGAGGTGTTAATTTGTGTTTCACTGATGACCAGTGATGTTTAACATTCTTTCATAAAACAGTTGACTATCTTAGAAACTTTAAAAATGTATGTTTATTATCCTACAATTCTCTGCATCAGAATTCTGTGCACAGCTAAACTAAGTTCTTAGTTGAGGCTTTTCAGGCTGAAATCAAGATGTCAGAGGCTGCTATGTCATACAAGGTTCAGGGTCCTCAGCAGGCTTACTGGTTGTTGGCAGAATTCTGTTCCCTGAAGTTGTAGGACTGAGACCCTCATCTTCAAGCACCCACCTACCAACCCGCCATATTGTCTTCTCCAAAATATAGTCATTTCCTTCACTTTTGAATATAGAAGCAGAACATCTTTCTGCTGCTTTACCTTTTCATAGGGACTCATCAGGTTGGTTTAGGCCCATTTGGGATAATTTCCCTTTTGATGAACTCAGAGTCCACTGATTAATGACTTAATTGTGGGGGGGTCACAGTCCATTGCATTCTTAGGTCACAGGTGCATTCCTAAGGGGGTTATTACACATAGTACAGGGGACATAAACCAGGAGGCAAGAATGTTGGTTGGTGGCTCAGAATTCTGCCTATAGCATAGATATTCCCGTTTACTATACAACATAAAATTTAAGTCCATTTCTCATTGATCAAGTTAGTTGGTAATATTTCTGAGTAGAAAAGAGAATGATCTTTATTTTAAAACCAGATATAGGGAGTACTTTTTAAAACCAAAGTTTGTGAAGGATGTCTCAATAACATTTGTGTGTACAGAAGTCCCTAGGTTATAAACAGGATAGGTTCTACAGGTTTGTTCTTAAGTTGAATTTTTATGTAAGTTCAAACAGGTATATTTACCTATTACTTGTAATAGCTTCAATTTGTAAGTGTGAGTCACATGTCAGTTGAGTATTTAACAACCTGGAGATTTACTGTAATCGCCTCCATTCCTAAGTGAGAGTTGTACATAAGTCAGATGTTCGTAACTTAGGGATTGCCTGTAACTGGAGAACAGAATAATAATAAGCAGCTGGATATTTGAAAAGATAGAGTTACAAAATTTGGGGAATATTTAATAGCATATGCTAAATTCTTGAGGTGAAAAAGTTGGCATATTTAAACAGACATGAGAGTTATATTAGGGAGTGATTTATTTGCCATTACTGGGGGAGAGCTTTCCAGAGACAAAGAATAAGCCAAATTTGAGAATAAGCTTGAATTGTTCCATGAACATACATAAGACTCATATTAATCAGGGCAAGCTAGAGGAAAAGAGAGTGGCAGGGTAAGAAATCAGAACGGTCAATAGGAATAGCCTCTGCATTAGTCAAGGTTCTCAAGAGAAACAGAACCAACAGATAAAATAGATAAGTAGGTAGGTAGATAGATAGGTAAATAGATAGACAGATAGATGAGAGAGAAATTGTTAGGGGAATTGGCTTATATGGCCATGGAGAATGAGAAGTCCCACAATACTCCATCTGCAAAACTCGAGAACCATGGAAGCTGGTAACACGGCTGAGTCCCAAGGCCTGACAACCAGGGGAACTGATGATACAAATCTCAATTCAAGGTCAAAGGCCTGAAAACCTGCAGGAGGGCAGCTCAATGGTGACAGTC
>NW_003852519.1:5507732-5509342 GCF_000181295.1 Otolemur garnettii
ATGTCAAACCAATACTTTTTTGGTATTGATTTTTCTTTATTGTTTAGAAATTATACCATCATCTGTATAACCTATGCTGTAAAGTAAAACATATCCATGTACTTACAAGCACTATAATAAAATTATATAATATAGTACATAATAGACTCTCTAAGCAAAATATAAGCAAACGAAAAGATATGTTATTATACTGTGTTGTCATATGGGAATGTCATTGTAAGAAAAACAAAGAAACCATTATTTGTTTAATTCTAGATTTTGACTGATAGGAAATCTCACTTGAATGTTTGGCTTTTGGTTTACTTTATCTTTGTTCAAAAGAATAAGAGTGAAAATTGGGAGGACTAATTTTACAAGTTCCTTTGATTTAAAAATACATGTATATTTGAAAATGTGAAACTTACTGATTAACACTAGATAAGAAAACAAAGAAAAACCTCAATTTATATTACATGGGTGTTCTGGTACCTTGGGATTCACAAATCAAAGGTTGTTATGATCTTAAACATAGTGACCTTTAGAAAGAACTGGAAGACTCATCTTTTCATTTAGGGCTTTACTTTGCAAATCTATAAAGAATGGTTGAAGGGAAGATGTGGATCCCCATCCCTTGAAGGAAACATATATATTTCCAATATTAACTGCAGTATTCTTTACAAATAAAATAAGTCTAGGTATTATAATGTGACAAATGTATCTACATATTTTTGTCTTGAGAAAATTAAGATGTTCCTGTTTCTTTGGGCCTGTTGATGGGAAGACACCAAATTCTCCTTTGAATTGGAGGACTGTTGAAGGAAATTTTCCTGTATCTCTGTCCATCTCTACCTCACACTTCTTCCCAAGAAATAGCAAGTGATCTATTGATAGAAAGTTTTCAGTCCTTCAGAATATTGCAGGCGCAAGGCACAGTTAGGAGCCTGTCTCTCTCATGTTCTCTGTATCAAAAACAGAAAAAAAGAAATAGTTATCTCTCCTATGTATGGAGATCCACTTGTATGGAATAGTTATCTCTCCTATGTATGGAAATGACCCCGGATCAGATTCTGCCACACCGCTAGAGAGAGGGAAATGTGCCCCATAGTTTCCATCTGCCCCCACCCCAGGCTAATTTTCAGCCCTTTCGCATCCTGCTCACTGTCCCAGATTGCATTACAATTCTCGTACCCTCTGACTTACTGGTGTTAGATATTCTCCCTATAGGCTACCAAAAGTAGTGAGGAGAGTGAAGTCAGATGTATAATCCCCTAGATCCCCACTTCAAGATTGTATTTTTATCTATACCTTGAATTCATTGTTCGTCTCAATGTTTTTTAACCTCTGTGAGTCTGTTTCCCTGGGTTCTAATAACACTCCCTCCTTTTGCCCCTTAGGATGATAACAGAGGATGCTACTAAGGCCTGGGATATTTGCCGTTCTTCTGTGATGTCTACATCTACACCTTTATAAATAACCTCTTTTTTAAAATAACACCTCCTTGAATTACCATGTTTTGACATCTGACATAGGATAACTATCGTAGGATAGCAGCTTCCTGGAAGGAAGAAACAGAGACTGGCCTTTTGATTTGAACCTGTGTTAACATTGGGATTCTTTTCTGCATGGAGGAT
>NW_003852519.1:5509437-5518482 GCF_000181295.1 Otolemur garnettii
AAAGTGGAAACACCTTGGTGCTCTATTTGCTAACGTTTGCCTCTGCCACTAAGTTCTGCTGATCAAAGTCAGGACTAAAGGATAATCCAAGATGAAAAGCCAGAACCATAGTAAGAAAATATATTACCTGTTTTATTTATTTGTTTGTTTATTTATTAGTTTATTATTTATCTTCTCCATTAAAAATGTAAGTTCCATGAGATAGAGACTCCTTAGTATACTAAACCTAGTGTCTGGAATATATTGTAACTTCAATAAATATTTGTAGCAGGAAAGGATGGCCTAAAGTTGAGATATCTATTGTCACTAGTGAAATGGTGATTTTATAATGGTATTAAAAATTGAGCAGTAGCAGGATAGATATTTTAATCAGGGTCATCCAGAGAAATGTAACTCATGTGCTATGCATGTGTGTGTGTGTGTGTGTGTGTTGGCTCATGTGATTGTAGAGGCTTGGGGAGTCTAAAATCTGATTGGCTGCCAGGCTAGAGATTCAGGGAACAGTTGCTGTTCCAGTCTAAAGAAAGTCTGCTAGCAGAATTCCTTCTTCCTCTTCCTCTTCCTCCTCCTCCTCCTCTTCCTCTTCTTTTTCTTCTTCCTTCTTCCTTCTTCTTTTTGTAGGTTTTGGCCTGGGTTTGGTTTTAACTCACCACCTCTGGTATATGGGGCCAACACCCTACTCTTTTGAGCCACAGGCACCTCCCTAGCAGAATTTCTTCTTATTGAGTTTGGAAAGAACTAACTTTGTTTCATGATTCCTTATTTGGTCTTTTCAAAAGGTTTTCCTTGTTCTCTCTCTTCTGTGGCTACAATGGAGTGGGCATCACAGAACCATCTGACTTTTGCATAGTCACATGGTTTTTGAAGTCTTAGCTGAATGTTTCTTTGACAGTACAATTTTATTAAAAACTTACTTGCCACCTTCAGGTCAAATTACCTTCAGTAATTTTAATGTACAGTTAAACCACACCAAAATTATATCTTGAACATTGTTATTTAAACTATATTAAGGGTGAAACCTGTGGCTCAGTGAGTAGGGCACCGGCCCCATATACTGAGGGTGGTGGGTTCAAACCCGGCCCTGGCCAAACTGCAGCAAAAAATAACCGGGTGTTGTGGTGGGTGCCTGTAGTCCCAGCTACTTGGGAGGCTGAGGCAAGAGAATCACCTAAGCCTAAGAGCTGGAGGTTGCTGTGAGCTGTGATGCCACAGCACTCTACTGAGGATGATAGAGTGAGACTTTGTATCTAAAAAAATAAAATAAAATAAATTATCCTATATTAAATACTGAGTTCTGTTCTAGGATCATTCTCTTCTCTCCCTCACTTTAGTGATTATAATATGAAAAAAATAGGCTAAATAGCTTCTTTAGTCCAATCTTTAGCACTTGGATAGGTTCCCTTTCTCTGTTTGAAAAGTCTTCATGAGAGGTGGTGAGAAGCGTCTGGTGCATTATTTTCTGCGGTGTGTGTTACACAATCAGTTGACTTTCCCCACCATTCCTAATAATAATTATCAGATTATTTAGCTGAGGCCAAAGGTATAACATCTTCCTTACAGAATTGAGTCTAGTCCATTTCTGGCATGTAAACTCATCTGTCTTTGACTGGGCTCATTTATTTCTTATAATATCTTTCTATAAGCATTAAGAAATGCTCAAAACACTGTGACATTCTGTTTTCATTTCTAAGCCTCAGATTTACATGTGATCTGCTTTCCCAGTTATTACAGGTGACAGTTTAAAATGTTTGGCCGTGACATAACAAGGCTTATAACTTCCAGGTCTACAGGTTCTGTTTTCTTAATATCTCAGAGCCCATGTTTCATATTTTGGTTATTTTTTCTTAATGGCAGCATATTTCCATTGCCTATTTGGTATTAGATGTTGTGTCAGCTAAAGTAGTAGAGCTATATGACCCCAAATACTGTGGCTTAAATACATCAGCATTTTTTTCTCACTCTAAAATAATCCACCAGGGCTGGATGGGATCTGGTTTATAAAGTCATCCAGGAATCTGGTGTGCCAGGGTGACTTTCCATACTCAACATGTGACTTCCTCTCTGATCTTAAGCTCTTGTGTTTCTTGTTTGCTTAGATGATGTAGCTCCTTAGAAGCCCTTCTGAATTTAAGACATTAGGAATGAAAAAAATGAGAAGGGAAAATCTAGCTTGGAAGTTTTTGCCTTGAAGGAAATTCAGAAATGGCAACTGCAACTTCCGTTTAATATCATTTGATCAAAACATAGTTATAAAGTAAATATGGCTGGAAAGGATGGGGAGCTAAGTTAAAATCGGAAGGTGTTTCTATTAACAAAGAGTGATATGAAGAATGGATACTGGTGGATTTTTTTTTTGAAACCCGAAGGCCTCCGTGGCTTCTCTGTCTCCATCTGGTATGCAGAAGATACTTTCAGAATGGAATACAGGCAAAGTAAATTATAAAGATTAAGGGGCCCAGTGGAGAGAAACCTAAGAAAGAGAGGAGGGAGAATATGTGGCCAAAGAGACAAAACGAGGAACATGGGTAGAAGAGGAGAGCTTTATTGCCTTAATAAAAATGAGCTCTCATGGTGCCCGTGTTAGACAGTCTTTTAATATTGGCTGAAAATATACAAATTTGTACACCACGAACAGGATCCACCCTTCAAGAGTTGACATTTCACTAAAGAGGCATAATAGAATAAAAACCTATATTTCCCACATTTCTTTTTCTTTCTTTTTTTGACCTGATCAAGCACCAATTTTATTTTCTTTGTGCAATTTCTTCATGCCACCAAACGTATCCCACAACCTACAAAAATCCTCAAGTAAGCTAATGTGAACCTGTTTAAGTTTTTTTTTCACTACTTCTGCTCCCTTAATGGCCTGACTTTAGATCAGCTATTCTGATGTTCTCTTCCAAAGAAAATGCTCCCAAGTTGCTGTGGGATTCAGTGTGAAGACAGGAGCGCCGTAAGTGATGACAGACTACTAACAAATATCCTCTACTTCCATGGGAAGCAAGAAATTTCTGCTGGAAACCGAAACATTATTATTGGGTTTGTTTTCTGCTGCTCTCTCTCTCACTGAGGTTTCAGTACATCACTTAGAAAATAATGTCAAAACTACATTGAAATGATTTTAGATCCACAAACATGTCAGAGCAAAATTAGACTATTTTCAGTTCTTTCTTATTTCCGACTGACCAAAATTTTCACTCTCTGTTACCTGTCAAAGAAACAAATTGCCTGGGTGGCACCTGTGGCTCAAGGAGTAGGGCACCAACCATATATGCTGGAGGTGGAGGGTTCAAACCTGGCCCCGGCCAAAAAAAGAAAGAAACAAATTGCCCGCTGTTATAACATGATTAGATTCTATGACTGACGTTTATTACGTGTTCCGTATCATGTGAAAACAAAGACGTGTGTGTGAGTGTGTTCATGTACGACTGTAAAGGTTTATAAACGTGGGTGGTGCCTGTGGCTCAAAAGGTTAGGGCGCCAGTCCCATATGCCGGAGGTGGCGGGTTCAAACCCAGCCTGGCCAAAAACTGAAGAAAAAAAAAAAAGGTTCACAAACACATAGAAAGTTTCTGAAAAGTAAGAACACTAGAAAATATTAGCAGTTGAATAACTTTTAGTTCTATTTAAATTTCTAATTATGTACCTATATTTATTTGTCATTATAATTATTTTAAATAAATATTAAAATAAAAAAGTTAAATTTAAAAAAATGCATCCATATTGTGTTTAATAAGTGATTCTATGCATAAAAGCTTCATGATTCGATTGGACAAATACAACGTGGTGCACTGCTTTAGGTAACATTATCGTCACATGGTAGCCTCAGATTTCCATGTTGATGTTTCAACACAGCCGTTTTGATGGCATCGGTTTTGATAAAATAGTGCTCTTCCATTTTATTTTTGTAGGCAATGACAAATAACGATTTTACTTTACAGCTACTCATCATTAAATGGAAAGCCAATAGTTGGAGTTCTCAAGATTTGAGAAACATATCAGCTTTTATTGGGTAATTTTAAGCCCATAAATCTACATAGAATGACCGCTGTGTTCTAAACATGGTGGTACCTGCGGGCTATTTAAAAATAAATTGGCACAGGGAAAAGGGAAGCATATCTGAGGAGGAAGATAGTTAACTGTGGGTTCCTAGTGGACCTCCATCGAGGAAATGCTCCCCGGGCCGTTAGGAGATCAGTATATGGAAACTGGAGACTGGGCGGAATTTATGGATATGTGTAGGGGGAATGATAGGCATAGGATTAGATGACTTATCTATGGCCAGAAGGTGGAGTTGTCATTATTCAACACATTTTTAACACTATGCTATGTGACAGCAAGTGGAGTGAGTGGTGAGGATACAGACATGAGCAAAGCAGAAATAGTTCTTACTCTGTGGAAACTTACAACTTAGGCCAACAGAGGTAGTCAAAGAATCATACACATATTCAGATATACAAACTTTTTTTTTTTTTTTGAGACAGGGTCTTGCTCTGTCCCCTGAGCTACAGGGTAATGGCATCTTTAGAGTCACAAATGCATAGAAAGATGGCATCATCATAGCTTACTGCCACCTCAAACTCCTGGGTTCAAGAAGTTCTCCTACCTCAGCCTCCTGAGTAGCTGGACTATGGATGTGAGCCATGACACCCAGCTGATACTTTTTTTCCCCTATTTTTTGCAGATGAGTATTCAGCCTGGCCTCAAACTTCTGACTTCAAGTGATCCTTCTGCCTTAGCCCCCCAGAGTTCTAGGATTAGGCATGCGCCACTGCACCCAGCCCACATATCTAAACTGTAATAAATTTGATTAAATCAAATCATAGGATCCACAGTAGTACTGAGCACTGAGTTTGATCTGGAAACTCACAGAGGGCTTCCTTGAGAAAATGGCCTTTGCACCGAGACTTGAATGAGAGAGATTAACCAGGTAGAGTAGTTCCCAGGGAAAGATGGAATTTTTAAAAGTATTTTCCATATTTACTCATTCTTTGAATGTTTATTTAGTTATTTTTACTCTATTTTTATCAGTGATATTTTATATATCATAATAGAGGCTTCCTCATTGAGGCAACTATTTGATGTGGCTTTCTGAAGAACTGAATAAAAGGCTGGGCAAGAAAGAGACAAACCAAAAAGCTGAAAAGGAAAATCTGGGCAATGAGATGTCCAAAGGAACTTTGAAATCTCAGACATACCCCTGGAAATCTAGAAGGCAATGCACCTGAGTTCAGTTTTTGTGCATTTCCAGGAATGTGTGTGTGTGCTCAGGAATGAACTGCCCTGGGATATCACCTCTGGCTAACCTCGAGGTTTGTACAAGAGGGAAATAAAGGCTGAGTCAGAGTTGTGAGCTGCCTGGCTGAGGGTCAGAAATGCACACAGATGATCTTGCAAAGACTGGAAGACACACTGGTTCTGAGCATTTAAGGAAATCTCTCTCTAGTCTTTAGCTGACTACTGAGCTAAATAAGCAGAAAATGCACATAACCAAGGATACAGATTTAAAAGAAATAGTTTAGAAAAATCACTAGACAAAGAATTTTGTTATTACTGCCCTCCCCCCAATATACCGCCCTAGCACAAATACCTTCAGTGCCCCTTATTTCACATGGGACGCTTTCTTCAAATGTCCTAAGACCCAAGGTTGTCCATCAGATTAAAGACTAGAACACTGAAAAGCTGATAGCAAATTCTGTATGCATAAGGAAGGCTGGTTGGAAGGAGACTTTAGAGGACTAGAGGGCTATGGAACTTTTCCCAAGACTGTCCGGGGAGAGAGTTCTTGGGAGAAAAAGGTCTGGGTGGATAGTGTGGCAAAGAGCAAAACAAGGAAAGAATTGAGAAAAGGGCATTGAATTTGACAAAGAAGAGGCTGCCAATGGTTATTGAGAAAGGAATTTTAGTAGAATGATAGATTGCCAACAGAATGTCAGAGAACCAGCAAGAGGGACTGTGGGTGAAGGCAGTTTTTCAGAAGATCTGACTTAAAAAGGAGAGCGTGAGGATGGCTCATGGATTGAAGAGGAGCCAGTTTTGGTGTGTTTGTTTTAGGCTGTCTCCGTTAAAATTACGCAAACAAACCCAAATGAAATGAGGCAGTAGTCATTTTTAATGTTTCACTTGCTAATGTTCCTGCCAGAGATTGCACAAAATGAATTTTAAGATTTAATTTCATCTCTAATGTTTTTTTCTAGTCTTTTGATTGATGTGCTGATCTGTGAAGTTATCCAGAGACAGACGGCAGGAAAAAAGAGGAACATCCAAAGGCCTAAGTAATTCAGTTTGGAACGTTGGTCCCTGAAAAATGGTATCCATGGTTTAAGAACTTTAAAAAGGAACATGGCTGTCTTTTCTTAGGAGTGAAGTTACCTAAAATAAAGCTACACAATGTTGGGCCTGCACATCTGAATGTGGTAAAGATATTTTTTCTCCCTCCATCCTTTCTCCCTTCTTTTCATCCTTTCTTCCCTCTTTATGGTAATAATATAATAAATAGGCTGGAAACATGTACGCTGAATTGGATGCCACATTGTCTATCTAAATATGCACCTCTGGGGTGTGTATCTATATATAGTTACAGATCTTTCTGCATATATATTTTATATTTCATATATACATGTATACTACACATATATAGTAAGAGGAGAAGATACTTTTGTGACCCTCATCATATTTTTAAGTTTGTATTCGACTGTTGACTGACAATAATAGTAGAAAAGTAAAAGCAGACATATCAAAAGATATTTTACTGAAGGTGTCTGATGAAGACACCGTAGAAGTGTCAGTCTAATGTCCCAGTGTTGCTTTTTTGTCATTACATTAGATTGGAATGCCTATTTGAAATCTTAGGATTAGAATAAAAATGGCAAATTATGAAGGTTTTATCTGGGAGAAAGCAAACTTGGTGTCACCACTTTTGTTAGTGAATAGAGAGATGATCAGGCTATTTGGGGCTAATTTGTGGTTTCATAAGAGCATTTAGGACAGGGCGGAACATGGTACATTGGACATTTATTTTACTTTATTTAAATAGCATTTCTAGGTTTATATTGAGGTATAGTAATGATCCGATATATCGTCAAGAATTTCCTTGCTGTCAAATCAACATCTTTGTAGATGTTTTTGTTATTGATTTTGTCCAAGAGGACCTGGAAGCTGTTAACTCTTAGGAGTATGTCTTTTATAGCTGATGGGTCTTTGTTGTCTCCTAAATTATTTAGCAGAGGTCAAATTGTTTTGCCCATAAAAGTTGCATAACAGAAATTTATTTATTGATGAATGAATGAATGAGTAAATGGAAATATTTTCCTATACATTCCCAAAGATAATATAAATATATATAGCCGTTTAAAATCTTACCAAAAAAAGCTAATCATTGAATTTCTGTAATTTCTTAGATCAACACTACAATGGAACCTCCATAGTTGACCTCTTCCCTACATCGACCACCTTCTTAAATTGACCTAATTCTCATAAACTGGACATGCATCACATGTACGTATTAGTATCAGCCTAGCTCCTTACGTCGACCATTTCCATACATTATAGTCTCTTTGGTGGTCAACTTACAGAGGTTCTACTGTATTTTATCTCTTTAATTCACTGGTAGAAAATGTCATAAATTTACCCAAAATTCTTATAATAAATGACTAACTCATGAAACAGCAAGTTAGAAGCAACACTTATTTGATTTTCTGCCCAGCCATTTTCTTTGCCCTGGTCTTATCAGAGATGAAACTTTCCCTGTTATCTTATCACTTGGGTGACTCTCAGAATTCTCAAGAAAAACCTTCAGTATGTTTTTTTTTTTTTTTCTGTATTCTAAGGATACCTATTTCAGTTCGATCTGTAAAATTATTATTTGTTTTCTCACAATTCACAACAAAAAGTACCCAAGATCAGGAAAACACCTGGTTTCTTTTAACATCTTCTGTAGCACATTGCACTGTTCAAAATAGTTACCCACTCATCTAGTCCACCTGTATGATCTTTCATAAACTGGGTATGGTTTACAATATCCTACTTTTTGTGCTAAATCTGTAAAGTAATGATTAGGCTGTAGTTATAGGCTCTTGAACTGGAAATTTTGATGCTGTATCTAGCTTGAGCTCAATAGTTTTTGCAACATAAAATGCAATGTAGAACTTTCTTTTTAACTAGGTCCTAAACTTGCATTTTGAAAAGTTTTTTTAAAATGTCATTCATCCACTTGAGATAATTGGGACTACCCTGGGGTACCCGCAGAGCAGGGTTGAAATAAGCTCACATATAATATTTCTATACATTTTTTTTCCTATGGAGAAAGGGCTAGATTTAGGCACTTATTTTTGGTGGGGGTGCACTGGTGTTTTTGTTGGGACAGTTCATCATTTTTGCTAGACAGCTTAAAATGCCCCTACCCACTTTCAAAAGTCCCTAATGGATTGAATTTCCTGAGGCTGGAACCACTCAGCTAAAGTTTGTTTGATTATGGGGTAATTTTGACAATGAAATGGGGATTGATGGTTTGGATATGTTTGATTGAACTGTGTTTTAAATAGTCGGTAATGGATTATGGATTATGGTTGTGCTTCAAATTCTTTGTTCAATTTTTGTGGTGCTCAAATGCCTTTAAGGTAAAGGAGTTGAAGAATCATAACAAAATCTCAACATATTAAAGTTATTGCTAATATAACTTTATTTCTTTCTCAGAATATCAGTGTACAGTAGGGGGTTGCAAACTTCAGCTGAGGTACTGGTTTCATTGGAGGCATATTCATTTAATTGATAGGAATAAATACTTTAATAATATTCAAATCCAGAGAGTGTATTGAGAAAAATTTATAACATTTTAGAGCACTTGGATCATTTTCAGAAATTGTTGGGGAACAGTCAAGGTGGCCCCAAGGTGTCTGATAGCAAGTAAAATAGATGTACTCTTAAAAATTATAGTTGTTTTCTTTATAAGCCTATTTTGGCTTATAAAATAACTTTTTCCTAATCCAATGTACCTGTTTGAATACTTGCATATTATAGGCTTTCTTTGCATCTGAAGTTTTCCAC
>NW_003852519.1:5519243-5520683 GCF_000181295.1 Otolemur garnettii
GCCTACAGCCAAACCAATAAACAAAAATGTCATTAATCACTGTCACTTGTCAATTCTCCATTTAAGACATTGTCTCTTTTCATTGTTGCTACTAAAAACACAAAGGAGATTGATAAACTTTGTTTTGAAAAACTGAGGCTAAGTTTTTAAAAGCAAATTTTTTTTTTTTCTCCCCAGAGGGATAATGTGTTATTTAAATGTAGATTACAGCTGCAACTGAGCGTATATATCAGAAAGCAAGACCATATATATATCCATGGCTGGTCATTCCAGAGATTATGCCAGATGGAATTTGCTTTTACGCAGAGGGCCCTTTCTGTAGCCATTTCATCTAGGAGGTGGTTGAAGGGTCAAATACGGTGTAAGACAGCGATGATTGTGTCCTCCCTGTGCCCACACATATACTTAATAATATAAAGGGAACATGGGCCATGAGCAGAGTATCCACAGCCCCTCACAGTTCTTACTACAGAAGTTAGAGCCATGACCCCTGTCCTCTCTAAACAGAACAAATTAACATATATGCAAATCTCTAATTCCTATTTAGAAAAGAAAGCATAGATCAAACAAGAAACGTTTTGTTTGCGTTGTCATCTTGTTAATCATACAGAAACTGGGTGACTCTAGAAGACGATATGAAGGAATATCCAAGTCTGTCCTACATCTCATTATGTAGGGTTAAGATAACTTCGTAGTGACTCTGAGCTGTGGTCCAGTCGTGGTGGAAGTGAAATAAAAGCTGGAGATGGAAATAGGCGTTTTGTATACTGTCTGCAGGCAGCCTGATGAAATGAATGGGAGTGTGGGCTCCTGAATCAGACCTATCTGAGTCTGAGTCCTGGCTCTACCACATAAGAGCTTGGGGCAGGTTATTAAATCTCTGCACTTCATCTATTAAATAATACCTACCTTGCAACACACACACACATCTCGTATAGCACAATGTCTGGTGAATATCAAGTGTTCAATAGAGGTACATGCACAAATGCTACACCCTCCCTGCACACACAGAGTTTCTGTAAGTATATGGTCCATAAAATTGAGGCTTAAAATTAAATTTTCCCCTTTGTAGGCCTCTAGACATGACAGCTTTTGCAACTACAAAATGGTGGTAATAACATAACACAGATTAGGAATTTTTGCAAGTTATATGGCAGGTCAGCACAGTGTCTGGCACACAGCCTTGGCTCAGTCAACATTAAATGAACTTCAGTTTGACAGAGTACATGAGAGCGTGTTACCATGTGCACAAGCTGCTAGGCTCTGGGGGACAGAAAGCCAACGTGCTGAAAAGAACTTGACTATGGATAACTTTGTATTAGTGCTTCCCAATGGAATTTCAGTGCTTGAATCCTGTCAAACTCTCAGTCCCTCACACTTAACATCCTTACTTGTCATTTTGGAATCCGGAAATCCTGGTGAGGGCATGACAACACAGCA
>NW_003852519.1:5520973-5522064 GCF_000181295.1 Otolemur garnettii
TGGATATTTTATTTTTTAGTAACTATTGATTAACAGAATTGTAAAACCCTGCATATATTTTCAACCAAGATCATAGGACAAGTCTGTGAAGAGAGAAGACAATGGTACTAAATGCCATTTTTTAACTTTAAAAAAAAATTTTTTTTTAATATAAAGCTTGGCAAATTAAAACATTCATTTTACCCTCATGTTTCCTAAGACAATGTTACATTGTCATGGTCCTGCCTAAAGCACCTTTATAAAAGGAGTTATTTGGGACATAGGTCATTTATCTTTCACCAATAGAAGGTAGGATTTCTATTGGGATTTTGGTCTGGATGTCTTTCCAGGAAAATTAGGTACTCGAATCTTGATCATTAAGCTACCCCTAAGCGTTCTCAGCTCTTCTGCTCTGTTTTTGCTCTTCACATTTAACTTATCCTCTCCAGGGGTCCTCAAACTATGGCCTGCAGGCCACATGTGGCTGGCCAAGGACATTTATCTGGCCCTCTGGATGTTTTTGCCCCACTGCCGGTCCTGCTTGGCAGCTGACTTGTCCCAGGGCCCACAGTCTGGCCCTCCAATGGTCTGAGGGACAGTGAACAGGCCCCCTGTTTAAAAAGTTTGAGGACCCCTGCAAGTTGTGCTGCTATCCGAGGTGGGAGAATGAACACATTCATGTAGTACCAAGGGTAGAATTCTTTTATATATTAAACTCTTAATGAGTGTGTACACATCACAATTTATGCCCAAGAAACTGAAATCTCCTATATTTCACTATTTCTTTCTAGAGTAAAATGTTTTCTTTGAGCTCATTTCAGTCTATTTCCAATACTTCTACTTTGGTGCCCATTTCTAGTCAGGTAAATCACCAGTATAAATATGTCAGAGTACTCCCAAAAGCAAAACCGTGCTTTGGGTACTGGCGGTTTTTTCCAGATGTAAAGGTGACAATCCGTTCTTGGGAGAAGCCAGCTATTAACTACCCACTGAGTTTATTTGCTCATGCTCTTCTCTGTTATATTCAGGCATCTAAAAATTAATTGGTTGCTAGATTACTTTTTTGTATATATGATTACATTGAATAATATGAGATTTTGACAAAAAAAAAA
>NW_003852519.1:5522128-5523290 GCF_000181295.1 Otolemur garnettii
TATGGCTCTTTTGCATGTAAAGTGTCTTCGTATTAAGTTATGGAAATTGGGACCCATCTCCTGGTTTCTAAAAACAATTATTATTTTTGTCTGTGTACTAGTCGTGTTTATGCTTTCTCCCTTTTCTATTATAATGCCTTTTCTTATTATTCCATCGAATGCTTTGCTCTCTGACTGGAAATACCTGTTTTTCAGATCTTGCTTTCATTTTTGTATTCTTTCATTTTCTCAGAAGCTTATGCTTTAATAAGGCTCCCCATGAATTGTGATGCCTCCGTTAAAAGATTTTTACTGCTGGCCTCTTTGAGAATGGTTCCTACTCTAATGACAATATATGATGCATTAACATATGTATTTGCCTTCATCATGAATATCTTTATCATTCAACTTTTCAAATGTATATCATTTTACAATTTTATATTACAAAACCCCTTTTAGAAAGTGCTGCATATTGGCAAATTTACTGAATGGAAACTAAAATTTTTTCCATCTGTCCAATCGTACATTTGGCTGGATGAGAAGGCAAGATCTCTTGTGTTGACATCCAAGTCAATGAACTTAAGAGAATCATTTTTTCTTTTTGGGGTGATTTAGTGAAAAAAAAGGGGAAAAAAAGGAAATAATAAGTATTGAGTAAATCAGAGATTTATAATCATAGAAGAAAAAGAACTTCAGGTTTTAAGAATAAAAAGTTTAACCTAAAACTATAGCCTGACAAAGTACAAAGTAAAGAAAAGCGTGTAGAAAAATACCATTAAGTAGTATTTGTGATGAGTTCTACCAGAAATCTTGCTGCTATGACCTGGGACATGGGGATTTTAATCCCAGCTCTGTCACTAGATGGCTTGAAAAAAACAAAAACAAAAACAAAAAACAGTGTCTGTGGTAGAATTAAGGAGAAACATGTTCCAGGTATGGTGGCTCACGCCTGAAATTCTAGCACTCTGAGAGGCCTAAGCAGGTGGATTGCTTGAGGTCACATGTTCTAGACCAGCCTGAGAAAGAGCAAGATCCTGTCTTGAAAAATAGCCCAAGTGTTGTGGTGGGCACCTGTAGTCCCAGCTACTTGGGAGGCTGAGGTAAGAGAATTGCTTGAGCCCCAGAGTTTGAGGTTGCTGTGAGCTCTGATGCCATAACTTATGGAAGGTAACAAAGTAAGACT
>NW_003852519.1:5523619-5528807 GCF_000181295.1 Otolemur garnettii
TTCCAACATTATACTTTTTCCCTTCCTAAATGGAATACTCGCTCACTGACTGTATTTAGCCATGTGAAAAGCACTGGCCTCAGAGACTGCATTGCTTCAAAACCTGCATGAACTTGAGTAAATTATATCTCTCACTATATTTCAGTCTCCTCAGGGCTATATTGGAGGTCATAAGATAGTCTTATGGGCTTGTTAGGTATTAAATGTGTTAATACATGCAAAATTTCTATAACAGAAAAACATAAGATCAGTGATTAATGTAGGTTAGTTTCCTTAAAAAAATATTATTTGTTTGGCTCTAGATTTTATTTCCAAATTATAAGCCTCTCATTCTCAAATTATTCTACCCACATCCTACCTAAATGAAAATATTTTTGTACAAGTAACCTTTTCTTCTATGAACCTGAAGCAGTTATAAATTTGTGTGAGTTATTTAATTTTTAATATTTCCTTTAATTGTGAGTATAATATTCAGACATGTATGTTTTGCTGCTACAATCCACCCTTGTTATCTCAGTATCTATCAGGATGCCTTAAATGCAACAGATGTTCAACAAATGCTATCATTGATAACCATTATGAAGATAGTCAAGAAAAGCTATAGTGGAGTTAGCATGTAAACACAATGTTCCTTGGCCCTGTTATTTTCATTCCTTCCATTACTCTTCTGAATAGAGTAAATATCTTGAGATTATAAAATAGTATGTAAAAATGATTAACTTTTGTATGAAAAGTTGGTGCATCTGTACACTTTTACATAAAAGTCAGGAAAGATGGGAGTTAAGTAGAAAATAATAATTAGCCCTGAGTGGAGTGAAGTGGAAAAGCCAGAAGGGCTTGAGTAGATAGAAATGTTCCCTTCTTATTTTATGTAATTCAAACAAAAAGAGATGAAATTCTGCTTGAGGTAAACTTTAATAGTCTACTATTTTTAAAAAATGTGTGTGTGAATGTTTGTACAGATGTCTGTAGAAAGGTTTGCTCTCTTGTTATCAAAATAAAAACAATATTAAAAAATACTTAGAACTTAAATTTCAGTTTAAATATACAAAAAATTGGAAATTATCAAGCCTACAGTCACAGAAAAGAAATTTGAATAAATTAATAATCAATTAATGACTTTTCTTAGGCCCTTCAAGGAACTCAGAGCCATCATGATAAGACAAACCACCATTCTAAAAATTAGAAACCAGCAAATAGGTAGAATCACAGCCAAAATTAGTCTACTAGGAGCAGAAGTCACTGGTGGGAAACACCTAAATGTTCCTCTTACCAGATTCAACATGTCATTGTTAGCTTTCAATAAAAAGTTATAAGGCACACTAAAAGTACAGTCTAAAAAGATAAGCATACTTATAGATGACACAGGTTTTAGAATTATCAGATAGGACATTTAAAATAACATGACTAGTATGTTAAGGCTCTAATATAAACAGTGAACAATGTGTAAGAACAAATGGGTGACATATGCAGAAGGTTAAAAAATGTAAGAAAAACCAAAAGAAAATGCTAGAAAAAATATAACAGCATAAAGAGGTTTTCTTTTGATGGCTCTTCAGTAAGACTGGATATGGACAGGAATGAGCTTAAAAATACATCAGTAGAAACTTTCCAAACTGAAAGCAAAGAGAAAAAGGAATGAAATATTCACAAATGGTCATGTTAGGTGTTGGGACCAGATGTCAGGTCCCGCTGTTCCCAGGTTCTTGGTTTCTAGTACCAAAGAATGGTTATTGGTGCAGCACCTACAGAGTAAATTAGCAGTGCAAGCTGGTGCAAGCAGGCAAAGTGCCAGAGTTTATTAAAAATATAGCATATTCCAGAGAAGGATTGGGTTGGCCCCTGCAAGTGGAAGAGACTATAGGTTTAACAAGGTTTTTTTCTTTTATGTTGATACTCTAATTTTATTTAAGTGGAGGTAGAATATTCCTGGCTTTTTCTTGTAAAAGGGTAGAGAACTCCTGAAATTTTGAACCCTACTCTTTTCTACCCTTATAAGGCAATTTCCAGGGGTTGCCATGGTATTTGTACACTTCAATGGCACTAGTGGGGACTATTTTTACTATGTTAATGAGGATAAGTCATTTAGGGACACTGGTACCTCAAGTGTGTGCATGCCCCAAAGACTCTCTTTTGTGGTCTTTTTGTTTGTGTATATATATTTCCTAAACTGTTTTCTGAGATTTTAAGTATGTGGGTTGATGTCTTTAGTAGTTTGAGAAAACTCTCAACAATTTCTTATTTAATATTTTTTCTTCCTCATCTTTCTATATTTTCCCTATTAGACCTCAATTAAATAAAGGCCTAATTTTGACTTTGCTAAATATTCCTTGTGTTAGTTTTTTAAAAGCCATTAATTTTTATCAGTGTTACAATCATGTATTTTCTGTTGACCTATCTTGAGTTTATTTTTATTTAAAAATATTTAACTGAAAAATCATTTATATTTAAGATATATATTGATATATGCATACATTATATAATTATTACTGGAGTAACATTATTTACATATCTATCACCACACATAGTAACTAATTTTGAGTATGTGCATTTGGCGTGGGGGCAGTGAGGACACTTATAATCTGTTCTTATCAAATTTTAAGTAAACTCAATATAGTTTTATTAACTATGGGCACCATGCTGCACATTAGATTCTTAGAACTTACTTATAACTGAAAATTTTTATCTGTTGACCAAGTTCTTTGAGTTTTTTGTAATGTAGCCATTTATCAGTATATACTCTTAGCACTGTTTTATCTGCATATTGTAAGTCGTTATAGTTGTATCTCCACTTTCCTTTTCCCTGTCAATTTCTCTTTTGAATTCTTGTCTCATTGGTTTTTTAGAAGCATGTTGTATATTTCCATAGATTTGTAAATGTTCTAAAAAGAACTCCTTTTATTGATATCTTGATATAATTTCAATCTTACATTTATGAAGAATTATTTTGTAGCCCACTAAAAGCTCCATTCTAGAGAATGTTCTGATCTGCCTGAGAAGAATGTGTATTCCATAGATGTTGGATGGGATGTTCTGTATATATATTTTTGGACCATTTGATCTATAGTGCTATTCAAATTCAGTATTCCCTTATGAATTTCCTATCTGAATGATTGGTCTGTTGTGAAAGTGGAGTGGTTAAGTCTCCAACTATTAATGTACTACTTTGTATTTTTTTCCTTTGGTACTGTTAATATTTGCTTTCTATGATCAGGTGCTCTGATATTGGATGCATCCATATTAACAATTGTTATGTCCTCTTGAAAAATTGCTCCCTTTATTATCATATAGAGTCTTCATTTGTCCCTTGTGAAGATTTTAATTTAAATGTTATTTTTTTGTGAAATAGATATAGCCATCTCTGCTATCTTTGGGTCACCAGTTTCATGAAATATCTTTTACATTCCTTCACTCTTAGCCTACATGTGTTCTTAAGGCTGAAGTGAATATTTTGCTTGAAACATATTGTTGATTATTGTTTATTTCATCTACTCAGTCACTCTGTATCTTCTGCTGTAGAATTTAATATATTTCCTTATGATTTGGTTCTAGCCCCTGTTAGCTATTGTTTGAGAGCAGTACTGCCCAGTCATGGATCTGGAGAGAGTTACTAACATCTGACACTGACCTGAATTCCACTATGGATATTAAAACAGTATTATAGCCTGGTTCTAGTTTCTCTCTGCTATAGTCTGAGCTATAGTCTACAGGGAGGCATTACCATGTGAGTCCCTGCAGGCAAGCTAATTAGTAAAAAATCTGAATATATTTGGCTAGATCAGCAACCAGAGACTATATACCATGCAGTACAACTTTCTTTGCAAGGATGATCAAAAAGTGTCAGGAAATGTTACAAGTCTAGCTTGGCAGTCAAAGCAAAAGTCTACCTTTTAATAGCTATATAATTAATATTTTAAACTAGTTTACAAACAAATCATACTTTATTTCTCTATACTCTTTCAAAACCACAAGGAAGATAAGTGTTAGAGTCAAAGTTGAAGCTTGAGAAAGCTATAAGTTAACTAACTACTCTGAGAGAAATGTTTAGAGACATTTCTCTGTGTAAATCTAGCTCTTACTACAAGTTGATTCTAAGAGACAAATCATTGAAGATATCAAAGAAATCTCGACTACAGGGAACAAAGAAAGCTGTATGTTGATTCTATCTACCTGACAGAGTTCTAGATCCTAGCTTTTTTACCAACCTGGAAGAGAGTTTCTCCCATAATTCTTATGTTTTAATGGTAGACCTACAACCGCATTTACTGTGATTAGACTTCTTGCTCCTGTGAAGGAAGATAAGGAGGCAGAAACCTTTTCCCACCATACTTTTAGTGTGAGGCGAGATGAGATTAGTATGAGTTCCCAAATCTCTCTGGGAATCAGAATCATCTCCTGAACCTAACTACCAACAACGACACATGCATATATTGGTAAACAAACATATAAGAGAATTTAAAATAAGTAAATAATAATGCTGAGCTACTATCCTAAAGCGTAGATTTGGTTGGGTTCAGAGAAGGATAGATTTGAGGAATTAATGTTTTAGAAGTAACTTTACAGGTAATTCTTATAACCATACATGTCTGAGGACAACAGCTTATATTTCACAATGTAATAAATAACTGGCAATAAATACCCTGAGTATGGAGGTCAGTTGATAGATGAATATTCTTGGTCTTTTAACTTTCATTTCAGAATTGTCTTTTTAAATCCTTTTTCTATATACCTCTCTGTCCTTCTTTCTTTGCCTTTTTCTTCAAGTACTTCTCTTCTGAATGACAATTTCTATCTATTCCTTTTAGGTATGCCACTCCCACTCTAGCCTCTTGCGTTGTTCTGACTCTGCCTATATAAAATGATAATTTTCCACTGACCTTAAAAGGTGTTCAGAAATCATTTTAAATTTTTTCTAATCAGACATACAGATATAATAACCAATGGAGCCTATACATGAAAACCAAGTGTGAGCCTCATGTTGATGAATTCAGGTTTTGTAATATTATATATACATTTTCCTTTCCCCTTCCCTCAGATTTACTTTGTTCAAACATTGCCCCTCCTGACTTTTGTTATAATAGTAGAACTCATCTGCAGACTTATGAACTCAGTAAAATTCCAAGTTTGTTATTTCTTTTGAGGGAGAGAGAAAAAGAGAGAGAGAGATGCATTATTTCTCCTATTCTTT
>NW_003852519.1:5529315-5534828 GCF_000181295.1 Otolemur garnettii
AGGCAGAGTAGGATACTAAAGGTATGCCAGGCAAGGGCCAATGCCCTCAGGGACCTTAAAATTCAGTTAAATGGTAATAAAAAAATGTGACAATTCATAAAATAGTAATATCATAAATCATGTTTAAAAGTAAGATATAGGTTAAGAAGTGACAAATGTGAAATATACAGCAGACAAATGATTACTCTCCCAAGAATATGACTACTTTGTACATATCTGTATGTAAAAGAACAATAACACGTGTTAAAATGCACAAATGATATGAACAAATCAGCCTGGATGCAATAGTTTTTGGACCTTTGGGGTAGAACATTATTGCAATAGTCCTGGTGATGGAAGTTATGGTAATAATAGCAAAAGTCATGAGATAAGATTGCATATTTGGAATTAGAGTCAAAGGAATTTGCCAATAACTTCAACATGCAGTAAGAAAGACAGCTGTAAAAGGTGACTTTAAGATTTTAATCTAAGCAACTGAAAGTGAAGATGGCTACTCATAGAGTTAGAGACTATAAGGAAGGATCACACTTAAAGACTAAAATTATGAATTCAGGTTGGTACTATTGGTTAAGCTGTTTAAAATCTAAGTGAGAGGCAATAATTGAGATAGCAAGTTTGGACCTCCTGGTCTTGGTCTGGGTTGGAGGTAAACTTTCGGGAGTTATTGGTAAATAGATAGCATCAAAGCTATAAGACTTTATGAGATGGTAACAAAATGAGCCTGGTAGAAAAGAAAAGAGGTCCAAGGACAAATCCATAAGGCACTTCAAGAGTATGAGGATCTAGCAGATGAGGTGGATAAAGGGCAGTTTGTAAGTAGGAATAGAGCCAAGAGAGGTATATTCTGAAGGCCAGTGAACAAATTGTTTCATGAAATAGATAAGGAACAAAGAGTCAATGTTTTAGGTAAAGAAAGATGAGGGCTTCTGATGAACAACTGTAAATTGAGCAGGAAGGAAAATTGGTTTGGGAGTAATTATGAGAAATATCTACCAACTTCCAAAGTTGGTCATTTGAAAGGTATGGAGGAAAAAAATGGCATTTGAAAATAATTACGAGGAAACCAGTGCGCTTAGAAAATTGTCATGTTTCAGTTAAAATAGGAAGTGAAGGGAATGCTTGGAGAAAATGCTAAGAATAAGGGAGATTGGTATTTCTACATTGCAGACAGGAGAATGGAAGAGTTTTGGGAGTTGGGGAGGAGTAGAAGATGAGCTTACAGTAGGGATGCATGACACCTGGAAAAGAGGGGATTCCAGGTGCAGAGGGATGATAAGAGGTCGTGGTTTTTTCTTGACTGAAGTAAATGTAAAGGGAGGGTGTGATGAAGTTAGTTCGGATAGAATCCAAGGCAGCCCCTGGTAAGGAGGCAGTGACCATCAGGGAAGAAGGAAAATGGAAGAAGATCTTCCCTGAGATGTTGAGTTTTGACATCTATTGCTCCTGTGTGTGGAGATACAGAAAGCGGGAAAGGAATAGTGTTACCAGAAGCAAGCGGGATTTTAGGTCTTGTAAGGAGAACTAGGAAAAAAAGAGAGAGAATTTTATTTTTTAAAATGACAAGTTTCCCCAGTACAATCATCTTAAAAGAATGACTTTTCTTTGAAAGAAAGTAGAATAGTTTCAACAATGCATAATAAAATGCACATGATAAAAATTTGGGGAAACCACTTATATAGATAGAAATGCAGTTGACAGCTTCTGACACAATTTGCATTATAGGAAAAAAGAAAAGAGAGGAAGGGAAATGTGGTTTATCAAAGCAACAAGAGACAGGAAAGATAAAAAGGGATGAAGATTATTGATGAACAGGAGACTAAAATAAGGAGGTAGAGTTTGATCAGCAATTATACTAATTATAAATAAATTAGACTAACCTATTAAAATATGAAGTGTATGAGATTTATTTTAAATTTAAAACTAATTTCCATCCTATGTGCTTATAAGAAACACACTTAAAATGTTAGGACACTTGAAAAATGGAAATTATACGATAGGATACGTACATGAAGCAAGCACTAAACGAGATAAAGCTGATACAACATTAATACATTTCAAAGTAGAATTTTGCAAAAAACCCCACTATATGTACACAAAACAACATAAAGGTAAAAAAATTGTGAAGAAAATATTTGAATAGTAATGATTTAGGTACTTAATTATATATCTTAGAAATATCTGAAACAACAAAGAAAGACAGAATTACAATAACATTCCATCATAGTGGAAAATGTAAATATAAATTTGCCATAAGTTTTAGGTGAAACAGATAAAATCTATTTTTATTATAGAATATTTAAACTACATTTTTATTACATATTTTTAAGTACCTCCATGCAAACAATAAAAAAAATTTATTTTTTAAATATTCAGAGAACATTAACAAAAATTGAGTCTCATAAAGTCAGAAAGACTACCTTATCAATTTTGGGAGAATTTTTATTGCTCAAGTCATTACTATAAACCAACTTCAGTAAAATTAAATATCACAAAGAAAATATGGTTTAAAGCAAAACGTGTCCTGATATTAAAATTTCACTTCTAACTAATTTATGGATAAAAGTAGAAATTACACTGGGCATTATAAAATAAATCCTTAACAACTAGATGACAATAACCCATACTTATGGATAGACCTAGAGTGAAATTTAGAGCTAAATCTAAAGCCTTAAACATTTAACAAAAAGATAAAAGGAAACATTTAGATTAAATCAATCAAATATTTAACTGAAATACAAATTAGGAAAAGCATTAAATGTACTAAAATAATAAAATAAGCACAAAAATTAAATAAAATAAAAAATAGTGGTTCAACAAAACCAAATTTCTTAAATAAAATAGAATATGAATATGTAACTATGCCAATGAGGTTGGAAACTTAACTGATATGGCTAAATTATGTACATATTACATAAGAGATTGAATAGAAAACCTACTTAAAACATAGACCACATAGAGGATTAAATATGTAACAAAACTCTCCTAAATCCAGGTTTGGAGAGAGTCTTCATTAGCAGCAGAGGTAACCAGATGGAGTGCATAGAGTTGGAAGTTCAGGGAGGCCAAGATGATAGAGTTCACAGGTTGGAATATGGGAAAAAAGAGGCCAGGCACAGATGCTTTGGGGATCTGATGAGGTAGCTATTAAGTGTTCAGCACAATACAGTGAGGAATAGACCCAAAGGGGAAAGAATGACCAAAAGGATTAAAAGGAACAATTCTTGAAGTTCATCTAGAGTCAGAAAGAGTCAGTGTTCCTAACAGCCAGAGTGGGGAAGCATAATCAAACCTGTAATTCGTAGAACTTTATTCCACTAACAGAGGACGTATCAGCTGTGGAACAAGGCTGCTCTGATCCTTCCTCCCAAATCTTAAGCAAATCTAATGGAATTCAAATGTTTCTAAGTAATTTAACGGTCCTAAATCAATAAAGCTGAAGCTAACTTAACAAACTAACGATGAAGCTAAGTTAAATCATGTAGAACTGAGAAAGTAACTCGGCAACTTAGAAAGTAAAATTCACAAAATCTCTCAGCTAATAAATAATGTGTATACATGCAAAAAAGTGGGAAAGTATGGTCATGCATCTTACGGTCTCAGGCTTAGATAGTGAAAGTACAGAAATACGCTAGATTTTATTAAGCATGACAACGGATGCATCTGGAGATGGAGGAAAGGGAATGGGACTGGGGAAGGGAGGGGTAGAACCTCAATTTTATCATTAATGTTCTGTGTATTTTAAAACTTGTATAAGACAATTTTTGGTTATAGGTATGTTTGAAATTTTATGCTGATTTGAAGTTTTATATGTTTTTTGTCTTTTTTTTTTAAAGTAGAAACTCTAATATCAGGAACATACTAACTAGAGTAACAATGGCATGATATTTCACCCTGAAGAATGAAAAATTGAGAAAAATCTAAGGATATTGAGGATTGCCAAAGATGTTAGAAAAAAATGTGCTCTCATACACTTATATCCCAATGAAGTAAATATTCTAAAGCAACATGCCAACAATACAGTGAAATAGAAATGCTTATTTCCTGTTATTCAGCAATTCTTTTACATCATAGACTTTAAGAATATTTGGCATTGGTATTCATTGGATGTATATACTGTACTATGTATAACAGTGAAAAACTGGAAAATTCTTTATTGATTGATGGAAGACAAATGATTAAATATTTATATACTGGTAGTTAATAGAAATAAACCAGATTTAGCTATACTACCTTCAAATATATGTGTTTACTGTGTATTTATTTCAAAACACGTTTTTGAAAGACAAGTTGAAATGAATAATGGTTCCACTGGCATAATTTTTGATATAAAAAGCATATAACATAATGTTCATGGCTATAAATAAGTGCATAATAATAAAATGAGAAAAATGGCACAGAAACTGTGAAAGAATTGTTTCTTGCAATAGGTGGAAGGCGCAGAGTGGGATTGGAAGTGTTGGAAAAAGTGGATTTTGAAATGTTTTATTATTTTTTAATGAATGATATTTATTCATTAGGCATTATTTATTCTTGTATATATGTATATATGTATAAAATTTAAAGAGAGTATATTGGAAAAGTAAGAAAATCATATATGAAAGAAAGAATAAAGAGTTAATTTTTGTTGTTGACATCATGGATGAGGGTCATTTTATGGCTTGCACTTTAAGGTATTTCCCCACATTTTTAAAATAAGAAAAGTTAAATTGTAGTATATAAGGTGGACATAAAGTTCATGTACAATTTATTATGTTAAACCATTTTAAATTGCGCATGAACTTTATGTCCACACTGTATGCAGTAAATAACAGATTATCTATAGATTTCACAAGGTAAGGGACTACTTTTGAAATGAATAGTAAAAGCAAATTCTACTTTAACTCACAGAAGATCACGATCTCCATAGACACCCTGTTCTGAGACAGTTTTAGCGAGAATGTGCAGTGATTAGAATAATGGATGGACGTTTTCAGATGGCAGAGAAGCCATCCCAGGCACACTGAATGGAACAATCTACAAAAAAGAAAAAGCTGTGTATATACTCTGTGTGCAGAATGCGGGCGAATGAGTGAAACAAGTGACCATAACCAGATCAAGAGGAAGGATGGATCCAACCAGCATTAGAGAGGTGTACAGTCTGCTTTGGGGAGATGGTCAGTGAAGTAATGAAGTATGGTCGCACAGCCTTTTCAGAGAAATGGAAGGAAAGAATTCAAGTGCAAAATAAAAAAAAACTTACCTGATGGGTATGATGTACACTCTTCTGGAAATGAGTACACTAAAAGCCCTGAAATTAGCATATACAATAATTCAAGACATAAAAAACACTTGTACTCCTTAAGTATATTGAAATAAAAAGAGATAGAAGGATCTTTAAAAAATACAAGACCTAGGCTTGGCGCCTGTGGCTCAAGCATCTAAGGCGCCAGCCACATACACCTAAGGTGGCGGGTTCAAATCCCCAGCCTGGGCCGCCAAACAACAATGATGGCTGCAACCAAAAAATGGCCAGG
>NW_003852519.1:5535175-5535838 GCF_000181295.1 Otolemur garnettii
CCCTTCCTAGTCTTTCTGGCAATATGTCTTGGAGTGTGTCCATATGACGCTTCTGCCACGTAAGACTTAAGGAGAAGTTACTGGGAGTGTCTGTGGAAAATTTCACTTATTTGATGATAGAAAATTTTATTTTTTGGTGTCCGCTTTCTTCTTTTACCTGTCACAAATGCAAGCATAATTCACATCCCTGCAGAAGTGTTCTTTTAACTGTTTTTTAAAAAAGGCCAAAAATGTCACAGAGACTCAAGTGCTGATGTCATCATATAATCTCATGAACCAGAGCTATTTACTGCTTCTTATGAGCCCCAATGATTTAATGTGTTATGGTCAAGTGTTTGGTACTTGTGGCTAAACACGGTCCTAACTAACATCCGTGTTATACAACCTTGGGAAAGTTATTTTAGCTCCAAATCTCAATGCCTCTCTATCTTTAAGTTGTATGTATTGAAAGAGATAATGCATCTTTTATGTCATTTGTACTAAGCTTGATGCTTAATATAGAATGTGCTTAATAAGCAGTATTATTTAAAGTCATTGTTAAAAATAAAACTGTTGAAAAGTAACCGTCGGTAAGGCAAATATGAGGCTGACTGACGAAGATACCCCCTACATTTCTTCTACTTAGGAAGAGAGATGGTTCAAAATTCAGCAGCTGGACTGAAA
>NW_003852519.1:5536487-5536867 GCF_000181295.1 Otolemur garnettii
CACTAAAGGGAGACACCCTAAGAAAAGCCATGTGGATTTGTCTGGTTTTGAACTATTATGAATGAAGTCATAAAGTATGATTTTATAATATTTTCTGATTTGCTGCTTTTATGCTTAATATGTTTGAAATTATCCATGTTCTTTGCAGCTATTATTTATTCTTTTTAATGTTTTATATTCCACTGTAAAAACATATCACTATTTATGCTTTCTCCTGTCGATTGACATTTGTTTTATTTCTGATTTTCGCTGTTATAAGCAGTGCCATAATTAATATCCTTGTATATGACTCATAGCTAGAAAAATGCAATAGTTCCTTTAAGTACAGGCATAAAAAAAGGGGATTTCTGAATTATAGAGTTTGCACGTTCAACTTTATG
>NW_003852519.1:5536887-5549406 GCF_000181295.1 Otolemur garnettii
CACTTAAAATTAACATTTATAGGTTCTCAAGGACATAGTTAAGTAATGTATTTGTAGTATAGTGCATCTTGAGTGAAATTGAAATTTCCAGGAAATGATGTATTTGAGTATCTAGATTTTTATTTAAAGTCATATATTTTCTTTTTTCTTTCTTTTTTTTTTTTTTTTTGTTGTTGCAGTTTTTGGTGAGGGCTGGGTTTGAACCCACCACCTCTGGTATGTGGGGCCCGTGTCCTTTGAACCACAGGCACCACCCTTAAAGTCATATATTTTCATGACATGAGAACTAGTGAATTTTTAAATTAATCTGGAATATGTTATGTTAAATATGGAATTTTTACATTTTAACATTGCTTTTCCACTTTTAAAAAATTAGAATACCATATATTTATATGCATGTATATATATTTCTTTTATCAGGCATGATAGAACATTGGAAACTGATAGACACTAGTAGTTGAAATGTCTACTTTACATAAAGCTTTACATATAATAATCATAATTATTTGAGGGTGGCTGGATACTCTACATAAATGAATTTGTCTTCTACATGTCTTATGCCTTAAATATGCATTACTGTTCTTTAATAAGAAGGATACTTCAGGACTTACATTCATGTCATGTCTGAACCGATTAAGTCTGTTGGTTCCCAAATGTTAATATGGGGAAAATCGTGTGACATCTCTACTTTCCTTAGTGCACTTCTAACCTTCTCATGGTATTATTACTCAACCTTCTAATGCCTTCTAGTTCCTCATGTGGTGGTGACCCTCAAACACAAAGTTATTTTTGTTGCTACTTTATAACTGTAATTTTGCTACAGCTATGAATCATGATGAAAATATCTTAGATATTTAATTACCCCAAAAGGGTCATGACCCACAGTTTGAGAACCACTGCAAGAGCCTAAGGGAAATAATACATAAGAAAGTTCCTCAAAAACTCCGAAGCTGATACCTAAAACTTTCAGATACCCAAAACACTATTTTTATTCCAGGTAAAGGGTTCATTGGTACAAGCAACATAGAATGATTAGGGATGATTAAACTAGACATAAAGTTGATACGAAAAAGGGTCAGAAAACTCAAATTATCATTGGAAGGGACAAGGAACTAGGAGGAAAATACAAAATCATGCAGAAGAGCTGGCTTATTAACAGTCTCACTTCCATTTCTGCATGCTAGGTTTCCACATGGCATCTGGTATCCTGAATGACACCTCAGGTACCAAGAGTGGGTGCTGCTGTTGACCCTGCCAACTTCTGCCCTTGGAAAAATATACATAGTTGTCACTTCTTTATGGTCCCCAAATTCTTTGCATCACTAGCTTCTGAATTAATAGAAAAATATAGGATCACTCTGATGATTGGCTAATTATAGATATAGTGCCCCCTGAGGGGACAATAAGTATAAATATCTAAAATAGCAGCTTCTATCAGTGCAAATTAGGTCTGAGGCTAGGTAGACACAAATATCAATAATATGTAACACCCATGTACATTCCTTAATCCCTCCAGAAATGCTGTTAAAGGTACAGAAAGATTAAATGATCTGCCTAAAAATTTACAGAACCATTAGGGGCAGACACGAGGATTGAAACCTGCATATGCCTTGATTTCAAAGAATATCTTCCAATCAAACTTTGCTAAATTGTTTCAATAGGAAGAAGTAAGCCAGATGTGCCTATATTTTTTTTTTAATACCCGAGGACCAAGGAGTCAATTGGATTTCATATCATTTTACTGATACCCTGGAATAGTTAACAATAAAGCTGTTAACGTAAAACAAATATGGTGGTTCTTTGTTCAGTATGAATGTAGATTCTCTAAGTTTAAAATTGTGCACTGTGTTATAAATACTACATTCTATCATAAATCAAAAAGAATGAAAACTGTGTTATGAAGCTACCGTGCTGCTGGGATGTCAGTACAGATTTTTCCATTTAGGCAGCTCTCAAGTCTGTCTATATTTCATTGACCTCTTTCCAAATGTAAAGTGTTGCATAAATTCTTAACGGTAACAAGTGACCTAAGTTCCTGTTATCTAATGGTTTTCAGCTTTAAATGTTGATGGTGTGAGTTCAGTTCATGAAAGACCAGTGCCTACACCATGGAAACCTCTATCACCATCAGCATTAATTTGCAGTCTAAACAGAAAGGCCAAAGTTAGACTAAAGAGGCTAAATTCCCTTCTTCTTTCTGTGACTATTCCTGCTAGCCTGATATTACAAGTAAATTTTTAATATAGTCACTTTGCACAAATTCATATTTAGGCATGAGATAATGCAGGACAGATCCAATTTGCATGGAGAGGACAGTGTCAAATGTTGGAATGAGTTCATGGTTAAGAGTCAGAAGACATAGGCTTGAGCAGGACATGCTTTTATAGTTTTGTAACCTTAGGCAAGTCAGTTGCAAACTCATATAAAACCTTAAAGCTCTCCTGCTCCCACCAGCTGACTGAATGGAACCCCTCTTGGCCAAGGGAATACCCTAAAATTGAGCTGCTAGCCATAAGAAGAGGGGCCATTCATGCCTCATCAAGTCCCCCTCTGCTCTTGTGGATGTTCATTGTTATTCATTAATAGACCTAAGTCTGTGCAAGAGGAACCCTCCTGGCCTGTCCTCAGTATACCTAACAAATCACTTGTGTCTGGGTATACTCCAGCCCAGTGTCTTGTTTCTATTTAACAGACTTTATCTCTACTTAAAACATTCCAAGCTTTGAGACAAAGCTTCATTTCTTTAACCAATTACAAATCCATGAGTCTTTACGCCCACCTATAACCTGTAAATGCCCAGCTTTGAGATGTCTCATTTTTTTTGGCCAAACTAATGTATACTGCCCATGTATTGATTTATGACTTTGCATGTAATTCCTGTCTCCCTGAAATGTACAACACTAAGCTGTAACTCAACCACCGCGAGTCCACTTGCTCAAGGCTTCTTGGGTGGGACTCCATGGTCTTCAAATTTTGCTCAGAATAAAGTTCTTCAAATTCTTTTACAGAGTTTGGCTTCTTTTTCATTGATACACCTAAACTTTAGAATTTCAGTTACTCCATCTATGAGAATAATAATACCGATGGCACAAATTTGTAATGTCTCAAAGAAAATGAATGAGAAATACAGTGGAAAACTGCTATTTAGATAATAGGCTATTCTTTCTTTTAAAAGAGTTTTTTTGTTAAGTGTTTTGTCACACAATTTGGTAACCATTGCCTACAATGGTTACAAAAATTTTAAGAACTTACTGAAACCTATGTTCACCCAATATAGCATATTACTTTTTTTTTTTTTTTTTTTTTTTTTTGCAGTTTTGGCCAGGGCCAGGCTTGAACTCCCCACCCCTGGTACATGGAGCTGACACCCTACTCCTTGAGCCACAGGCACTGCCCAGCATATTACTTTTTATTTAGAGAAAACACTGTGAGTCTTCTTGGCTCTTACCTAGGGATGGGATTTATCATCAACAGTGATGGTTGAGCTGGAGGGAGGCTTTATCTTGAGAACTAAGTAGTGTTCCAAGTACATTTATGGTTACTGTATTACCTAAAACACAGCTGTTAAACTTATCAGCATATACTATCAATTTTGCCTACGATTATATCTGAAATTCATTAATTTTCCTCTTGACTCTTTCTCAGTCTCTATTCATTTCTACTCATCTGCATATGAAATCACATTTCTTTCTTATGTAATAGCATTCAGTGTTTTTATTTTTTTAATTGAATTTAACATGAAATCCAAACTGTAAATGTACATAATCTGGTATTTTCCTCCTTTGATATTTATACCTCATCCTATTCTTTTTTTTTCTGACTTCAATCACAAAGGTTTTCTTTATATCTTAGATTTAGCCAACTCTTTGCTGCCTTCAGGACTTTTGCTGATATTTACTCCACTGGAATATTCCTTTATTCTTTTCACAAAGTGGATACCTCCAACTTCAACTCTCCAGTTAAATTTCAGCTCTTCAGAGAGGCCTTTCCTGATCATCCCATAAAACTCCCTGTTTTAATTTAAGCTATTTATTCTTGAACCTGTTTTTTGCTTTGGTCTCCCACTAGAACGAGAAATGCATGAGGCCACGTCTAGTAAGATTACCAATATGTCTGATGCTTTTAGCAAAAGCCTGGGTGCATATTTGCTGCTCAATGTATATTTATCGATGAATAAACAAACGGCTTCCCAGCCAGCTGGCTGTCTGGGTAGAAGAATGCATTAAAACCTTGCCACTCTAACCTAAACAAACAAACCAAAAAACTACTTGACATTTAAAGTATTGATTTTGTTCCTGGATGTCTGCATATGATTGAAATTTCATTTAAAAATGTGATTTCCTATTGTAATTGCATAAATTATTTATCATTTATGTTAATTGATTTTGGTAAGCATCTGTTATAACAATTTAAAAGTCTCTATTTCTCGATGTTTGATAAAACAATATCATCAGGGAATCATAAGGTTTGAAGTACATTGATTTTATCTTGTATACTCACCCTTTCCTATATCCTGCTATGAGATGTGTATGTGAATCATTCAAATCTCTTCTGCACAATTCCATTGACAGGCAATTCAGCATTTTCTAACTGCTTGCCTTCTAAAAGATGACAAAAGAGGAAGATGATGGAATGAGTAAACTCATGAAATTCTTTTAGCTACTGTATTTGAAAGCTTTTTAATTTATCAGATAAAGAGTCCAATATATTTGTTTTTGTATATCTCTTAGAATATGTTTGCTTTTTTGTCAGTTGCACTGAAATAGTCTTAACTTCTGCACATATTATATTTGTTGCATATTTCAACTCTTCAGATGACAGAATAATAAAATACTAACAGAAAAAAGTTTCCTGCCTCATTTTGATCTCATTTTGATGAACAAAATATGTTTAATGCAGTGGTTTGTCCAGAAAAATTTTTTATGTATTGTTCAAATTATATATTTGAATATCATCAGATGCTCATGTATACTCTAGATTTAAATTAATTTGGCTGGAGGTCTACATTTTATATCTTGTGAAAGTGCCATGTCTTCTTTAATATTTTTGACAATTCTTTATAATTTGTCCTCAAGGTTTCTTTCTGTTAATCTTTTAATCTCCTTATCACAACTTCCCTGACTATTTTGTTTCATATATGCCAACTCAGACTTGTAATTTAGATTATTTATTTATTTATTTCACTTTCTTTTTTTTTCATTGAGGGTACAAGAAACCAGGTTATACTGATTGCATTTGTTATGTAAAGTCCCTCTTACAATTGTGTCTTGCCCCCAAAAGGTGTGTCAAAAACCAAGACCTCACCCCCTCCCTCCTTCCCTCCCTCTACTTTTCTTTTCCCCCACCCCTCCCTCCTTCTTTCTCTCTCTACTCTCTCCTTCCTCCACCCCCACCATGTCATTAATTGTCCTCATATCAAAATTGAATACATAGGATTCATGATTCTCCATTCTTGTGATGCTTTCCTAAGAATAATGTGTTCCACTTCTCTCCAGGTTAATATAAAGGCTGTAAAGTCTCCATTTGTTTTAATGGCTGAATAGTATTCCATGGTATACATATACCACAGCTTGTTAATCCATTCCTGGGTCCATGGGACTTTAGGCTATTTCCACATTTTGGAGATTGTAAATTGAGCTGCCATAAACAGTCTAGTGCAAGTGTCCTTATGACAAAAGGATTTTTTTCCTTCTAGTTAGATGCCCAGTAATGGGATTGAAGGATCAAATGGAAGATGTAGCTTGAGTTCTTTGAGGTTTCTCCGTACTTCCTTCCAAAAAGGTTGTATTAGTTTACAGTCCCACCAGCAGTGTAAAAGTGTTCCCTTCTCTCCACATTGATGCCAGCATCTGCAGTTTTGAGATTTTGTGATGTGAGCCATTCTTGCTGGGCTTAGATGGTATCTCAGGGTAGTTTTGATTTGCATTTCTCTAATAATTAGGGATGATGAGCATTTTTTCATATGTTTGTTAGCCATTTGTCTGTCTTCTTTAGAGAAGATTCTATTCATATCTCTTGCCCTTTGATATATGGGATTGTTGGCTTTTTTCATGTGGATTAATTTGAGTTCTTTATAGATCCTAGCTATCAAGCTTTTGTCTGATTCAAAATATGCAAATATGTTTTCCCATTGGGTAGGTTGTCTATTTGCTTTGGTTGTTGTCTCCTTAGCTGTACAGAAACTTTTCAGTTCAATTAACTCCCATTTGTTTATTTTTGTTGTTGTTGCAATTGCCATGGCAGTCTTCTTCATGAAGTCTTTTCCCAGGCCAATATCTTCCAGTCAGTGTCTTTCCTATGCTTTCTCAGAATTTTTTATTGTTTTTTATTGTTTTATTATTTAAAGGACTTAAATTTAAGTCCTTTATCCATCTTGAATCAATTTTTGTGAGTGGAGAAAGGTGTGGGTCCAGTTTCAGTCTTTTACATGTGGATCTCCAGTTCTCCCAGCACTATTTATTGAACAGGAAGTCTTTCCTCCATGTATGTTCTTGTTTGGTTTATCAAAGATTAGGTGGTTAAAAGATATTAGTTTCATTTCCGGTTTTCTATTCAATTCCAAATGTCTATGTCTCTATTTTTGTGCCAATATCATGCTGTCTTGACCACTATGGCTTTGTAGTACGGCCTAAACTCTGGTATGCTGATGCCCCTAGCTTTGTTTTTATTACTAAGAACTGCCTTAGCTATACAGGGTTTTTTCTGGTTCCATACAAAACATAGAATCATTTTTTCTAAGTCTTGAAGGTACGATGTTGGTATTTTAATAGGGATAGAGTTGAATCTGTAGATTATTTGGGAAGTATACACATTTTAACAATGTTGATTCTTCCCAACTATGAGCATGATATGTTCTTCCTTTTGTTAATGTCCTCTGCTATTTCCTTTCTTACAGGTTCATAATTTTCTTTCTTTTCTTTTCTTTTTTCTTTTTCTGCAGTTTTGACCAGGATTGGGTTTGAACCTGCCACCTCCAGTATATGGGGTTGGCACCTTACTCCTTTGAACCACAGGAACTGCCCATAATTTTCTTTATAGAGGTCCTTCACCTCTTTTGTTAGATATATTCCCAGGTATTTCATTTTCTTTGAAGCTATGGTGAAGGGAGTTGTGTCCTTAGTTGCCTTCTCATCTTGACTGTTATGGGCATATATAAAGGCTACTGACTTGTGGACATTGATTTTATATCATGAGACATTATTTTGTTTTTTGATGACTTCCAAGAGTCTTGTGGTCGAGTCTTTGGGGGTTCTCTAAGTATAGGATCATATCGTCAGCAAAGAGGGAGATTTTGACCTCCTCCATTCCCATTTGGATGTCCTTATTTCCTTGTCTTGCCTAATTATATGGGCTAGAACTTCCAGCACTATGTTGAATAGTAATGGTGACAGAGGACAATCTTGTCTGGTTCCAGTTCTAAGAGGAAAAGCTTTCAGTTTTACTCCATTCAATAAAACATTAGCTGTGGGTTTGTCACAGATAGCTTTGATCAGTTTAAGAAATGTGCCACCTGCATATAATCGTCAGTGTGCCAATTAGAAAAGGATGCTGGATTTTACTGAATACTTTTTTTTGCATCTACTGAGAGGATCATTGTTTTTGCTTCTGCTGACACGGTGAATAACATTTATGGACTTGCGTATATTAAACCAGTCTTGCATCCCTGGTATGAAACCTACTTGATCATGATGTATGACTTTTTTGATGATAAGCTGAAATCTGTTGGCTAGGACTTTGTTGAGAATTTTTGCATCTACGTTCATTAGTAAAATAGGTCCGAAGTTCTTTTTAGTTGAGTCTTTGCCTGGTTTTGGTATCAGGGTGATGTTTGCTTCATAGAACATATTGGGGAAGATTTCTTTCTTCCCAATTTTTTGGAATAATTTCTGCAGTATGGGAAGAAGCTCTTCTCTGAAGGTTTGGTAGAATTCTGGTGTGAAGCCATCTGGGCCAGGGCATTTTTTTTGGGGGGGGGGAGATTTTTTATTGTTTCTCTGATCTCAGTGCTTGAAATTGTCTGTTCAGGAGTTCTATTTCTTCCTGGCTAAGTCTAGGAAGAGGGTGTAATTCCAAATATATATTTGTTTCTTTTGTAGTTGAGATTTTATTGGTTGTGTTGAGCATCAGTACAGACACTTCAATTTGTACACAATTCTTAACATACGTACCCAAAATCTAAAAAGCCATTTATTGTAATTCTTTTTTAAACAGTTATTCCAGTGACTTTCCAGATTAAAATTTGGAGGCAAATTTTCCTTAAGAGGATGCCAACTACCAGTATCTTCAAATGTTGATAAGCTGTTAGGTAAGCCCTACCAATTCACACTTTATTACCATATATGCTACATGCTTAGATTTTCAGTCCTTCACAGCACAGTAACAAAGTTATTAGGAAAACAGGAGTACCACAACCAAAGATGTTACAGAGTGTACACAGTTCTGACATGGAGCGCCATAATCACAGGAGTGGTTTTCTTTAGGAAACAATTCTACTACAAAACAACATGGGAATAGAAATAATTTAAAATGTTCAAACATTAAATGCAGGACTGGACTCCATATTGCCATTTAGTATGCTTTGTATTACAGGATATAAAAACTAATCCCCATCTATGGAATGTTAAGCTCACACCCAAGACAGTCAAAACCTCCCATTAATTCAACACCCCACACTATTTTCTGGTTGTACCAAAAAATAAACCACCAGCAAATGATTTCACCTCTTAAAACAAAGCATTTACACTTAAAAAAATGGGATGAAGTGGGATTCCCTCCTTCTTAAAACTGATTCTAGAGCTACTAAAAAACTTGCATTTACAAAATAGTTGATAAAAATATTCCTCTGGATTGTACAAGAAGGGAGAGAGGGACCACTGATAAGACACGGTATATGATATTAATCAGACTTGGCTTCTTTCTCTCCTGCTTTTTCAGTGGCTGGATTCTCCTCAGTTTTGGTTTCTCCATTTTCTGCTGATAAATCTTTAGTTTCTTGGTTAGCCACTTCAGCCTGCTTTCCTTTTGCTCCTCTTTTTCCCTTTAAGACTTTTTTGTCTGAAGATTTATCCCTTGCTGCTACCTTTTTTGGCTTCATTTCCACTTTCTCAGGAGCAGGGTGAAAATGGAAACTTTGGCATCTTGGTGGCGGGCAGGGCTTGAGCTGGGTGCCTGCAGCCGCGGTGCTCCAAGAGCCTTCACGAACCTGCACTGCCTGGCCAATGCCGCTTCTCCCACTGCCAGAGCTGCTGAGCTGTGATTCCAAATATTGATCTGTTTCCTTTACATTGTCAAATTTCCGGGCATAGAGTTTCTGGTATTATTCAGAGATGATCTCTTGTATCTCTGTGGCATCCGTTGTTATTTCCCCTTTGTCATTTCTGATTGAGGTTACTAGAGCTTTTACGTTTCTATTTCCAGTTAGTCTGGCCAGAGGTTTATCTTTTTTATTTATTTTTTCAAAAAACCAATTCCTTGTTTCATTAATTTTCTGAACCATTCTTTTGTTTTCAATTTCATTGATCTCTGATTTAATTGGATATTTCTTTTCTTCTATTGGGTTTAGGCTTAGGTTGTTTTTCCAACTCTGTAAGATGGCTTGCAAGTTTGTTGATGGGCTCTCTTTCTGTTTTTTTTTTTAATGTAGGCATCTAAAGCAATTAATTTTCCTCTCAGAACTGCTTTTGCAGTATCCCACAGGTTTTGGTAGCTTGTATCTTCTTGTTGTTATGTTCAAGGAAGTTAATGATTTCCTCTTTTATTTCTTCCTGCACCCAACTGTCATTAAACAGAAGGCTGTTTGATTTCCATGCCTTTGTGTGGGGTTGAACATTTTTGTTGGAGTTGAGTTCCACCTTTAGTGCCTGTGGTCTGAGAAGATCTAAGGTAAAATTTCAATTCTTTTGATTCTGTTGAGGTTTGTTTTGTGTCCTAGGATATGATCAATTTTGGAGAATGTTCCATGAGGCGATGAGAAGAATGTATATTCTTTATCTTTTGGAGGGAGTGTTCTATGTGCATCTATCAAGCACAGTTGTTCTAGAGTCTCATTTAAATCTCTTATATCTTTGTTTAATTTCTACTTAGAGGATATGTCCAGCTTTGTAAGAGTAGTGTTAAAGTCCCCTGTTGTTATGGTGTTATAGGATATCATATTGCTCAGGCTGAGTAAGGTCTGTTTCAAGAATCTGGGAGCATTTAATTTGGGTGCAGAAATATTTAGAATTGAATTCAGTGGAGGATTCTGGGAAGATGGCTAAATGGTAGCAACCCTGGTCAGAGGCTCCTGAACAAAGGAAGAAAAACTGGTTGGAATCAGAATCTATGAAGCCAAAGACAGGGAGCTGAGCCCAGAGAGAAGTTCAGCAAGCTATAAATCCAAGGAAGAGCATTTAAGAACACAAAATACAGGTACAAAGCAGGTACCAGAACTGCTTGCTAGAGCCGCACTCCTTCTGTGGGTGGTGGGTGGTCACAGAGGAGTCCCCTGCTCCTGGCAGGCACAGAACTACTTGCTAGAGCCTTGCCCACCCCCACAGGTGGCAGCGGAGGAGTCCTCTACTCTTGGAGGGCCCAGAACTGCTTGGTAGAGCTGCACACCTCCTGCAGGTGGCAGGTGGTTGCAGAGGAGTCCCCTGCTCCAGGAAGCCACAGAGTTACTTGCTAGAGCCTTGTGTACCCCACAGGCAGTGACAGAGGAAGCCCCAACTTTGGGCAGGCCCAGAACTGCTTGTTAGAGACGCACACCCTACAGGTGGCAGAGGAGATCCCTGCTCCAGGGCTCTGGGTGGGCCCAGAACTGCTTGCTAGAGCTGCATGCCTCCCACAGGCAGCAGGTGGCCACAGAGGAGTCCCCTGTGTCGGGTAAGCACAAAACTACTTGCTAGAGCCACGGGTGCCCCATGGGTGGTGGTGGAGGAGTCCCTCACTTGGGGCAGGCCCAGAACTGCTTGCTAGAGTCCTATGCATCACAGGTGGCAGAGGAGATCCCCACCCCAGGCTCCTGCTCTGGGCAGGCCCAGAACTGCTTGCTAGTGCCATGGACGTCCCACAGGCAGTGGTGGAGGAGTCCTCTGTTCCAAGCAGACCCAAAACAGTTTGCTAGAGACACACACACCCCACAGGGGCCAGCCAAGGAGTTCCCCGCTCCAGGCATCCGTGCTGGGTGGGCCTAGAACTGCTTGCTAGAGCCACACATGCCCTGCAGGTAGTGGTGGAGGAGCCTACCACTCTGGGCAGGCCCAGAACTATTTGCTAGAGCCACGTGAGTCCCACAGGCAGAGGTGGAAGAGTTCCCATTCCAGGTTCCCGTGCTGGGAGGGCACAGATCGGCTAGTGCCGCACGTGTCCAGTGGGCAATGGTGAAGGAGTCTTCCACTCCCCCCCCAGCTACTCTGGCGGGGCTGAACTAGGACTGATCTGGTTGCTCGTGTGCCCTGTACTACCGCTGGTATTCCCTCATCCCCTGGCTGCTCAAGGGGGGCTGAACTAAAATTGATCTAGCTGCTACAGTTCCCCTGTTCCACCAGTTGCCCCAGCAGGGCTGAACTAGGACTGATCTGGCTGCTGCAAGTCTCCTGCCCCTTGGTTGCCCTGGAAGGCCGAACAAGGTCTAATCCAGCTATGCACACTCCCATGCAGCTGCTGCCATTCTCCTGCACCTCAGTTGCCCCAGCACCCAAGAACTGGGAGAAGACAACAGAGACACTCTGCCTGTCTCTCTGGGCAACCAGAAGAAGCCACCAACTGAACAGTTCTGATAAGGCCTCCAAACAAGGTAAACTCAGCCTGGGGCAGAATCAGCGGAAAAACTCTGGCAACTTGAATAACCAGAGTACATCAACTCTCCCAAGGAAAAATGGGGTAGATGCAATTGAAGACACCATCCATAAACAGATGGCTGAGATGTCATAAATTGAGTTCAGAATGTGGATAGCAAATAAGATTAACAGAATGGAAGAAAGGAAGGAATTAGAAGTTCAAGAAATTATTCAAAAGATATCTCAAGAAATTATTCAAAAGATGTCTCAAGAATTCAATGATTTCAAAGATAAAATGATCAAAGATTTTGAAACACTGAAACAGAAGGTTGCAGCCCTCAAGGATCTGAAAAATACGGTGGAATCCCTCCATAACAGAGTGGAACAGGCAGAAGAAAGGATCTCTGATCTTGAAGAAGCCCAGGAGCACAAAGATCAAAAGAAATGGAGAGCAAAAACAGATCTCACTCTCAGAGAGCTCTCAGATAATTAGAAGAAAACTAATATTTGCCTTATAGGAATCCCTGAAGGTGAAGAAGTTGCTTCACAAAACACAGAGGCTCTTCTTCATGAAATTATGAAAGAGAACTTTCCAGACATGCCAAGAGACTCTGAAATTCAGATAGCAGATAGTTTCAGAATCCCAGCATGACTCAACCTGAACAAGACATCCCCCAGACACATCATAATTAACTTCACCAAAGTTAAGGTGAAAGAGAAAATTCTGAAAGCAGTTAGACATAAGAAAACCATAACCTACAAG
>NW_003852519.1:5552130-5556568 GCF_000181295.1 Otolemur garnettii
GACAAAGGTTTAATAACCAGAATCCATAGAGAACTTAAACGTGTTAACAAGAAGAAAACAAGTGAAAGACAAAAAATGCTATAAATCAAACCAAAACAAGCAAGCAGAAAACTTTACGGGATAAAATTTGGAGAAAAATCAAATAATAGGAGTAGAAACACTTGCAAACATGGAATTCTAATTGTTAAGGAAGACAACAATGGAAAATTATATTTAAAAAAGAAAAAAAGAACAATCTAGAGGGAAAATGTTGAAATTAAAAAAAAACAAAAAACAAAACAGTATATACAGCTTGCTGAATATTATCTGGATAGTAGGTGATTTTCTGGGGTATAAGATGTTAATCACAATGCTGATACAGCTATACGAGATGGAGACTAGAGGCCTCTGCTGATTTCTCAAACCCTGTGGGGTGGAGAGCCTAAATCTATCCTCAGCCCACTTAAAAGGCACTTTAAACTGTTAACATTGGCTAATCAGAAGCTTTCCCAGGAAAGCACTTGTTCCTGGGATCACTCCTGAAGTGGTTGCCTGCTTACCAGTGTGCCAAAGCTGGTCTCACTCTATGGCCCTTAGGACCAAGGCTGTAAGGCATCTCAGTCTCTGCTTTTAGGCTGCTCAGTCACTAGATTACTCACCCAAGGTCTCCTGCCCAATTCTCACTCTGGGACTCTGAGGATGAAGCTTTTGGGGCAGTTCTCCCATAATGGCTCCATGTGGTCCACGGCCGAACACTGTTAACTCTGTTTGGCTCAGTGGCTCTGTCCAGGGCCCTAGATAAGGCTTAAAGTCCTCTGCACTCTTGCCTAAGTTCTCCCTAGGAAGTTCAACTGAATGCCAAGTACAAAAAAAAAAAAACAAAAAAAACAAAAAAAACAGCTCACAGGTAAGGCCTTTCCAGTTTGCAGTCTCACTGCTGCTGTACTTACAGCTGCCAGTGGGATTAGACTGAATAAACATACGCAACCACTTGCCACTTCTCTACTGCTTTTGTTCTCCTCATGGGGTCCAGAAGTCTCTCACTGACTCCATGTGTCCCTAAAGGGATGTTTCTGGGCAGATCCCACCAGACAGAGATGCCTGGAGTCTTCTCTCCCCAGTCTCACTCTGCCCAATTGCAAGGAAGCTGTTACTCAGCCACTATCTTGCTCCCAATGTCAAATTAGAGTTTTTAATTTGAGCATCACTCAATCCTTTCACATGAAATGTGTGTGCATGGCAAGCCTTTAATCATGTGGGGTGACAGAGTGACTGGCATTGCAACCAAACATTATCCCTCCTCACCTTTGTAAATGAAGCTCCAACCCTTAAAATAACTTTTTTTTTTTTTGGCCACAGGCATTTTTCAAGATGCTCAGATAAATACATAACTTTTCTTTTGTTCTACACATACTCATCTCTCATTCATTGGAAATGAGTGTTTTAAGGAAAATAGTTCAGGAGAAAAAGGTAACTTCTGCTGAACAATAAAAGGAATACATATAATTCCAGTACGAGTTCCTGACTGGTTATCACACCCATGGGAAGAGGAGCACACATCTAGTCAATAATTGAGTCACGCACCAATTCTTTCATAAGTAAGGAAAGTAACTTAAAGTGCATTGTTTAAAATAGAAAAGAGAAACTTTGTTGCATAGAAAGTTCACCTGTGTGATTAAAAATCTTGTCCAATCTTCCTGATTATTTATTGAAAAACCAGACTACTGGTCAGTAAAAAACAAAAAGTTGGAAATTTAGTGAAGTTCTCAATGGACTGATTATCAGTGTGGCTATTTTAGAACCCAAATTGAATCCATTTTGATACATGCAGATAAACATTGCTTCAGTAATATTTTCTGACCATCTTTGTAAATATCTACAGGCAGCATGTTCTGACATGGGTCAGATGGTAGCATTGTCAGAGATATTTGTAGCAACCTTTGCTACCTGAGCAACTTCTATAAGACAAACTTCTTCCACCTAGAGCACTGCATAATGCCAATATGTTTCCTTTTTTAATCTTGCAGGAACAGTAAGATAGTATCTGGAAGATGCTCTTCATTCCATAGAACATGAATCTGTGCTGACTGGGACCTCGCTGGGATTTACTCACAAAGAACGTTAGTTCTTTTAAATTGTGGTCTCTGAGCTCAGTTATTTCTTAAGTAAAAAAAAAAAAAAATGTTTTTTTCTTTTACAGACTAGCTTTAAAATTCCCTATAAATAGCCGCTGAACTATACATTTTGCAGATCAGTGACTAGAAAATGATTTAATAGTATGTCTTTAGAAATATCCTTTATTTGACCAAGGAAAAAATGAAAGAATTGCTTCAGCCTTGAGCAGCATTCCATGATAATAATCATGTAAGAAATTTTCTCCGAGTTTAAAACCAAACAGGTGGAAGCTGTCAGGATACACTAGCAAAGAATCTGAGAAGCTAATTCGAGCTCAATCTTTTCTATTAATGCCCCTTTGCCCACACAATCTTATTTCTGCCTAATCCACTGTTGCATAAGATACTGAACACAGCTGTGGATCAATGAAGTCATTTACAGAACCACCTTGTGGGTAAGATAAATGATGGATTAATCTAAGTTCCCTGGGGTCTTTATTTTTGGAACTTATCCTAATGGTAACTAAAATTTCTTACCAGAGATCCCTCGAATTGTTGCCTTCTAATTTTCTCTTTCCTAATTTTTTCTTAACTTTTTGTTGCCGTTAACATTCTATTATTGCTTTCAAGGTAGTCCAATTTTAAAGAGCTATGAGCATTGGTTTCTATACCTAACCATGGATATTTCCTGACATAAAGATAAAAGGTGCAGAACTTTATTACACAGGTGCCAAGTGCTAAAATCATTCCATGGCAAGAAATTTATCTTTCCAAAACTATGGGGTGCACAACTCAAGTCTGGCACTCATCGTCTCTTTGTGTGGATGCTGAAGACAAAGACAGACATAAGCAAAGGCAAACAAATTTGAGATCAAGTCAATGATAATTTTTCCAGAAAATAATGCTGTGGAAAAGTCATGATGAAGATGTAATTAAAATAACAAATGCTAAATGAGTGTCCTCATTTCTTTTCAGTCATGATACAATCGGTGATTCATCATTTTCATAACGATGGTAGTGACATTGGATTGTATTTTACATGTCTGATCTTATTTGATGCTTGAGGTAATTTAAGAAAACAAATATAAATAATGTCTCCATTTTACAGATGAGGAGCTATGCCTAAGAAGAGGAACTTCTCCAAGAATACATGTCCAATAAAGAATTGAACTGATGTAGAATTGATTATCAGATATAACAACACATAGATCTGGGGAAATTATACTTAAAACACATGCAGCACTTATATCCAATTTATGGTCTTACAAAAGGTCATTTCTCTTTTTTTATGCAGAGATAATTGAGTACTTTTGTTCCATAGAGTAGACTCTCACCTTCAAGTAAAAATATCCCCTTTATTTGGGTTCTAGTTGAGTATTTCAGATGTCCAAAACAGAATATTATGCTTTGTTGAGTTTAGGTCTCAAATGCACCCTCAAAGAGATATCATTTGATGTCTGCTTTGTTTACCAGGAACTGAATCTAACAGAATGATGATATCATCTTTAAAGGAGAAGTTTCTGGGGGCCACATGCCAACTCACAGGGATTATCAGAAGTCAACCTTGACACCCTATAATTCTAGGGTGAATTATAATGGCATGAACATCTATCAAAATGTTAAATATGTTTCTGATTTTCTGGCTAAGTTTTTTATTTGTTATATAGAAGACCACTGTTCCAGAAAGTCTGCAGGAAAAGGTGTCAGTCATGTGGACCTATAGTCCTGGCTCCCTGAAGCAGGAGTATCACTTGATCCCAGGAGTTTGGCATCACCCTGAGTGATATAGTGAGATTCTTTCACAAACAAACAAACAAACAAACAAACAACACAAACAAATAAGTGAAGAACGTGTTCAGGAAAAACATTTTTTCCTTCAACCAATCTACCTTTAGAAAACTCTTACCTTTCCACTATGGGATGTCTCAAGCTAGTGAAACAATTTAATTAATTACTATAAGGATCTGATCTTGAAGTTTACTTCAAGATTGACTTGGAACATTCCTGTGAAATATTGGATGTCTTCCTTTAGGGTTTGGCCATCTTCAAAGCATCGTTCATGAGGTATATATCCTATGGTGACCATTTTTTAATCTTTGTGATGCAATGACCAAGATTCAGAACCCAATCACCTTAGAGATCATTCTTCATTGTTATAATTAAATAAATTAGGTAACTATTTATAATTACATATTCACTAAACAGGAAACAAGAAATAATCTCCATGGTTTATTTTTGTATGTGTATGTACATTTCTTCTCAGTGATGAAATGACACAGTCAAGCTCTTTAACTTGGATACAGAATCAGAATGTTTGGTAAGACATCACAGTTTTATGCAGGAAA
>NW_003852519.1:5556765-5564689 GCF_000181295.1 Otolemur garnettii
TTGACATTGTTGTTTAGCTATCCCAGGCTGGGCTCGAACCCACCAGCTTTGGTGTATGTGGCTGGTGCCCTACTAACTGAGCTGTGGGCACCAAGCCTACACAGGATAAGTTTTTATTTTTAAAATTATGTTGGCAGAAAAAGAAAATCATTGGAAATAAGTTTACATTTGAATGTTTAATATTTTATGCATTTTGACATTTTAAAATTCAGTGAAGAACTTATGGTTCACATTATAAAGCATTTCCACATATTTTTTCATGGCTCATAAAAAAATATTTAAAAACTTAGAAAGACCAAAATTTACTAGGATTATTACAGATAATATATTATATATATATATGTATGTATCAGTATTGATTAATATAAACTGACTAGATTCAAAACATGACATTGTGACTAGGAAAATATATTGTATTAATAAAATCACTCAATTGTACCACAAACAGCTAGATAAATTACAAGAAAAAATTACTTATGCACTCTGTATTGATTAATATGATATGATGGATGATATAGATAATCAAAATTTCTTGCAGATCTCTGAAGAATGAAAAGAAGTTACATGAAAATGTGTCTGCTTTCCATATATATGTGCCCACCTTTCATATCCTATTAAAAATGTTAGTTTTTAGGAAGTAAAGACAAGTTTAATATTCAAAAAGATCAGAATTATTTCAAAATAAGTCCTTAACTTCTTACATATATGAAGAATAATTTTCTGTCTGTAGACTTTGAATTCTGAGGTCATATTCTCTTCATGCTTCATTTATTAAAACTAATTAATTGAAGTATAAATTTAGATTAAACCTACCCAGGAATATTACCCTATCTATTCTGAGGGAAGAAAAAAAAATGTTTGCCTTTGAAATCTGGTTACCTGAAAAAAAAGTTGTATCTGGTGCCAGAATCATTCACATTCTTTCCAAATTTCCCATTTCCATTTGATTGGTAGGCCTGACTTCAGACCTTAGTAGTTGGTCTCCCGTCAGACTGATACATAATATAGTCAGGTATTATTTCATCAAAGGTGCTCCTCAAGGGGTAAATTTATCCTAAGTGATTAATTCTATCTGGTTTAAATACACCATAGTAATATTAGAAATATTTTTCATTTGAAAATTTAGAAAGAAAACAAGAAATTATTTGAAAATGAACCAATACACTTTCAAATCTATAGCATTTCCTACTGCTATAGATTGTGTTATAACATCTACATAGAAATAAGAAAAGATGCATCAAATAAGGTAAGAATACCATTTTCACTTTATCTGCACCACATTTCACCCATGTTGGCAAAGCACAGCGCCAAGAAAGATCCTTTAGTCCAAAATTTCTCTCATGGAGAAAAAAGAGAGCAAAGTATATTTCCACATTGCCTAGAATTAAGAAGGGAGCTTAAGAGGTTTTCTGCTGTTGTACCTCACCCAAAACACTGGGAGTTGGCACAGGTACATTGCCTAAAGGTATGTAATAAGAAATGAAAGGGGAGGTGACTTTCAAAAACCAATTTATGAATCTCAACCCCATCCAGTGGCACCTTGTAGCAGGCATGCTTTCATACCACAGCAGAAATCTTGTCCACACACTTATCAGTCTGGTTTTCCATGAAGCCAGCAAACCAGTATGCCCATAATCTTTGGCCAAGCTGCTACTGAATGATGTTTCCTATAAAAGCCAGCCTATAAATACTTGAAGAGATGACTGCTTTTTAAAAAGTAGACATCACATGAAGAATCAAAAACATGACATTACCAAAAAGAACCAAGTAAAGCTCTAGTTAGTGACCCTAAAGAAAGAGAAATCTACAAACTGCTTGAAAATGAATTTTAAGCTCAGTGAGCTACAAGAGAACACAGGTTAACAACTAAAGAAAAATCAGGGTAGTAATATATGGATAACATGAGAAGTTCAACAAAGAAATAGAAACTAGAAATCATAATGATGAGAAATTACTTAACAGGTACAATGTATGTTAATCCAGTGATGAATACACATAAAGCCCTGACTTCACCTCTATATTGTAGTATGACCATGTAACAAATGTAAATTTGTGTCCCATAAATTTATACAAATAAAAAAGAATTTCCAAATAAATATTCTGTAGCTAAAGTTTACAATGATTGAACTAAAATATTTAATAAGAGGTACTGACAGCAGGCTCAATCAAGTAAAAGAAAGAATGATTGAATTTGTAGATAGCTCATTTGAAATTATTCAGAAACATACAAAGAAAAAAAGAATTTAAAAAATGAAGAAAACTGATGAGACTTATGAAACATCATCAAGTGAAATAATATACACATCATAGGAATCTAGCAGCAGAAAAGAAAGTTTACTTAGAGAAAAAATGTCTGAAAACATCTTAAATCTGGAGAGGGAAGCACATATCTGGGTTCACAAAGTTCAAATGCTCCTAAATAGAACACATTAGAATTAATTGTCAAAATTCAAAGAGATAATTTTGAAATAGCAAAAGGAACCTCCATAAGACCATTAGTGGATTTCCAAGCAGAAATCTTGCAGTCTATGAGTGAGTGGAATGAAAAGAATTAAATTGCCAACCAAGAATCCTATATCAACAACACTGCCTTTTAAAAATGGAGACATAAAAACTTTCCTCACAATAACTTAAAAGAAGAAAATCTACAATACATAAAAAAAATAAAGGGGGTGGCTGGGACCCAGTAGTTCACACCTATAATCCCAGTGATTTTGGAAGCCAAGGTAATACAAGCACTCGAGGCCAGGAGTTTCAAACCAGTTTGTGCAATATAGTCAAATTTCATCTCTACAAAAAATAAAATAAATTAATTAATTAATTAAAAAGTAGTTCAACATGTTTACATATCACTATAGTTCCAGCTACTCAGGAGGCTGAGGTTGGAGGATCACTTGAATATAGGAGTTTGAGGTTATAATAAGCTATAATCTGCCATTGTAGTTCAGCTTGGGTGACTTTTCAGTGAGAGAGTGAGACTCCTTTATCTCTAAAAAGAAAATAAAAAAGGAAAAGAATAATGATATATCACTGCAAACACAAAATGAGGGAGTTTGTCATTGTTGCACCTGCCTTATAAGAAGTACTAAAGGCAAGTGTTTTATTTTTATTTTTTTAATAAAAACAAATGGATTCTAAACAGGAATGTGAGAGCATATGAAGATGTAAATCTCACTGGTATAGGTAAGTACAGCAACAAATACAAAATATTTTAATACTGTAATGGTGATATATGAATCTTATCAACTCTAATACAAAAATTAAAAGACAAAAATGTTATGGATAACAATCTCTATCTAAATCCCAGTCGTATTTTTTTTTGACAGAACTAAAGTAAAAATCCTGAATTTCATATGGAGCCAAAATAGACTTCATATAGACAAAGAAATTTTGAGGAAGAACAAAGGTGGAGGCATCACACTTCCTGATTTAAAAATATATTATGAACCTCACAGAATAAGATTTTGATTATCAAGTCATTGTTTAGAATATTCATATTTTTTAAATGTACAAAATAATTGTCCGCTACCATAGACTCGCTCAACTAACACATCTGGAGTTAAAGCAACTGATTTCAAAATTCAGAATGATTTTCTTCTCATTGTCAACAGGAAAGATGTTTCCTCAGTAATAACATTGCAAGCTGAATGACAATTTTCAAGTACAAGGATTTTCCAAACAATAGTTTATCTGCTTTAAAGTGATATGAAGCAATAAATATCTAAGGAACATGATATTTTGGATGAATTAGGTAAGGTTTTTATCTCTTTCAGGCATAGTTCATGTTCCACTAATCATCAAAATGATGTTTTGTTAAAAAAATTCAAAATTCATTGAGTATTTTATTGTATTCAATATATATGTATATATATATTACAAAGCAACAGTAATCAAAACACCAGAGTGCTAGCAGATACACAGACATACACATCAATGGAACTTAACAGTGAGCCCAGAAATAAACTTTTGCACATATAAGCAAAAGATATATAACAAGGTGACAAGCCACACAGTATAGAAAGGATAGTATGCCAAGGAATGAACTGGATCCTTACTTTACACCACACACAAAAATCAATTCAAAATGGACTAAAGACTTAAATGCAAGACCTGAAATCATCAACCCCCTAGTTGAAAACATAGAGGAAACTTTGACATGGGCCTTGACAATAATTTCTTAGATGTGATAACAAAAGTATAACAACAAAAGCAAAAATAGGCAGTTGGGATTACGTTGAATTAAAGAGCTTCTGCACAGAAAAGGAAAAAAATCAACAAAACATAATGGCAATTTGTATTTATAGAATGGGAGAAAATATTTGCAAATTATATCTATAAAGGACTGATATCCAAAATATATAAGGAACTCAAATGATTTAACAGCAAAGAACAAATAACCTAATTAAAAATGGGCAAAAGGACTGAATAGACATTTGTTCAAAAAAAAAATAGCCAAAAGGTGCTCAATATTACAAATAATTAGGGAAATGAAATCATAGCCACAAGGAGATGGCATCACATTCTTGTTAGGAAGGCTAATGTCTAATACATGAATTAAATTAAATGTTGTTGAGGATGTTTAGAAAAGAGAACTCTGTACGTTGTTGGTAGGAATGTAAGTTGGTGCCCCAAGCATGGAAAATACATGAAGCTTCCTCAAAAAAATTAGAAATAGAATTATCATATGATCCAACAACCGCACTTCTAGGTCTGTCTCCTGAGGAACTGACATTAGGATCTTGAACAGATGTAGCATTGTTCACATTCGCCAAGACAAGGAAACAACATAAATGCCCATCAAGTAAGGAATGGATAATGAAAATATGGTGTGTACCTACAATGGAATACTTTCCAGTCCTATAGAAAATTCTGTCGTTTGTGCCAACAGGGATGAACCTGGAAGACGTTTTGTTAAGTAAAATAAGCCAGACACAGGAACACAAATACTATATAATTTCACTTATAGGAAGCATCTAAAATAGGAAAACTCATAGAAGTGAGACTATCAAGTGATTTCCAGGAACTGGGAGGAAGGAGGAAAGGAGGAGGCATTTGGTCAAATGGTACAAAGTTTCAGTTGTGTGAGATGAATAATTCCTAAAGATCTACTGTATATTATAGTACCCATAGTTAACAGTACTGCATTGTATATTTGACATTTTGCTAAGAGGGTAAATCTTATATAAAATAATACCAAATAAAGAAGAAACTTTTGGAGGTGACTAATATGTTTATAACATTCATTGCAATGATCGTTTCAAGGGTGTATATTTAACTTCAAACTCATCAACTTATACATACTAAAGGCATTCAGTTTTATGGTACATCAATCATACCTGAACAATGTGACTTAAAAAGAAAGTGAGTATAGATATTATTTATGTCATGACCCTGTGCAGACTCTTATTTTTTATACTCCTTGAATCTTCAGTAAATGTATTTTCCATCCTAAGTTACCTCTCTATAGGAATATGAGGAGCAGAGCTTCCTTCGTGCATAGTAAGAGTCAATAATAGTTGAAACAGAAAATTCTCAGTATCTATTTTATATTGACCAAAGTTCAAATTTAAAATTGCACTCTATTTTGACCTGTACATCTATCATTCTTTTTGTATTTCCATTTATCACTATATAAATCTCTGAAGTTTGTTGAAGATTGTCTTCTAATGAAGCGCTTCTAGAACATTCTGTGCTACATATCACTGGTGATATTGTCATATATAGGGCTGGAGTTGTTTGGTCCTAAGAGCCTTCATTTCTAGCAAGTAGATGCCAGTCCCCTTGTATACATGCTGAGTAGAAGGATTGTATGTATAGTCAACGCAAATCTCTGGTACCACTACTAAAGAATATCGTTCACTGGTTACCTATGGAGAATGAAAAAACATATGTGTGTGCCTCTGTGTGTGGGCAAGGGAGGCAAGTAAGAGAAAATTATAATTTACTCTGGTTTTTGGTTTTCAAGATAAGTGCTAGCATAAAACAATTTGTTTTTATTAATCAACAATTTACTATATTTTGCCATCTGTAATGTGCACTGCTTTGTCCAAATTTTTGAGGAAAAAATAAAGATGTACATTAAACATGGGTTGTATTAATAAGTGATTTTAATTTTTTTATTTATGCTATGCATTAAAAGTGTAACTCTGGAAAGCAATAATGATATACATATGCAAAATAACACCCTAGAATATGGTAATCATGCCCCCTCTGTGGTAAACCTGTTCCAAACTGCTCCCTCCATCACCAGGTAGGCACTAAGCTCCACCTGGCAGAGATTCACACCAGACAGTGCAGATGCAAATGTCTTAGAAGCAGGCACACTCATGAGGAAATACCACAGTTAGTGTTGGGACTTTGGTGGAAGGATGGCAAGTGGCTGTGCACTGTCCTACTCTCACAAGAGGTGTGAACACAGAGTGGGCTGCTGTGGAGAAGCCAGGAGCAAGCCCAGGCAGCAGGTGAGCTATGGTCTGGATGATGTGAGTGTCTGACCTCCTACGACTGTCCCCTTCTGGTCTCTATCTTGTCCCCATATCTTCTCATTTTCTTTTCCCAGCCATGTCCATTGGTGAGAATGTGGTCACAGCTGCCCCATCAAGAACCTTGCATAGCTTAATACCTGGGAAGCTGGTGTGTGGGGCCAGGGCTAACCCTGCCTGCCCTGGACTCCTCATGGCAGAACTCTGCTCTTTCTGTGCTGTTTCATCTCTCACACAGTCAGTCCCATTCTGAGGCCCCTGGAACATCATGGTGAGCAGGAAGATCCCTGAGCTGGGGTCTGTGAGATATGGGTTCTGAGACCTGGCTCTCCTAGTAGTTCCTTGGACCTCAGTCCCCATGAAGCTTCTGTCTGCAAGGGTACCTGGCAGCAAAGCAGGAAAGCTCTGGGATGACTGAGCCCATGGATTGTAATTTTGAACCTATAACTGGTCCAACCCCCCATGGTGTTGAGTTGGTGTAATTTCTCAACTTTGCCAGTAGGAAGAACCAGCCTAGGATGCTTGTTAATGGAAAGGATGCCCAGGTCTGTGAAAGTTGCTTTGGTGTTTTGGGTGCAGTTCAGAAGTCTCATTTTAATCTGTCCCACAGGTAATGTGTAGGATTTGCAAATTTGGGAAAGGATGTTGTCATTTATTGTGATGTTACTGAGCGCCCAAACTCTCGAGGACTCAAGGAGATCATGCTCTAGACATTAAATAGAAATGTAAATTCAGTCTTTCAGTGGGGTATTATTAGGAAAGTCTTCCTCCTTAGTACTGTGTGGGGTGGGCCTTGGATTAGGGCCAGATACAAAGGATACTCAAGAAAACACTTGTAGTTCAGTATGATTGTATGGGAGTCACAGAAGATAAGACAAAAAAATAAGCCAAACCGTTAAATCATGAAAGGCCTTCATTCCAATAAAGCCATTCAATCTAAAAATAGATTTTTTTTTTATCTCATAAGCAATATGGAAATATCAAGTGATAGAGTTGAAGAAAATAATTTCAGTAGCAGTATCAAATGCTGAGTAACAGTAATGAAAAGGCAAGTTTGGAGAGTATCAAATTATGATACAAGAAAGAAGATAACAGATTTTGAACTGAGGTAGTATCAGTGAGGATAAGGGCAAATATTCTAGAGGTAGACATAATAGGGCTTTGTGGGAAACTGGACTTTAGAATTAAGACTGAGGAAAGAAATGGTTTTTAAATTTCTTTCTTTCTTTTTTTTTTTTTTATAAATCATAGCTGTGTACATTAATACTGTCATGGGGTACAGTGTGCTATAAATTAATTTCATGGTAGGGCTGAGTACATTTGACACTTTTTCTTCCATTCTTGAGATACTTTGCTAAGGAGAATATTTTCCAGCTCCATCCATGTAAACATGAAGGAGGTAAAGTCTCCATCTTTCTTTAGGGCTGCATAGTATTCCATGG
>NW_003852519.1:5568802-5569157 GCF_000181295.1 Otolemur garnettii
TATACATAGAATTTCCTGCATTATGATAACATGGTAGAACTAGGTCTCACATTTTTAAAAAAGATGCCCTGAAGTATATCGTTCTGATATTTCAGATCAGAAACTTATAATAGTCTGTGGTATCAGAAAATTTGAAGAATATTAACACATGATATTACTTAATAATATGTAAATAGATGAATGAGAATGATTTGATCTTAATGGATAAATGATCAAGTGGAATAGAAGCTTCTCTCAATTATCCTCCTTAACTTTCTTGTGGCATTCAAGAAGGAAGTTGGTTCCTTAGATAGTAAATAATTAGTTTATGTGGATAAGATAGGTATAACACTTATGCAAGGACTTTTCAAGTGTG
>NW_003852519.1:5569177-5570229 GCF_000181295.1 Otolemur garnettii
GTTCGTACTGGTGAGCTGATAGCTTATCTGCAGTCATCATACACAGCAGAGTTATGGCTTGTGATTATTTTTATTTACATACACATCAAACTGTGAGATGAGGTTTACATTTACTGTACTCCTTTGTTTCCAGCTATTATTTACTTTCAAGATTAAATAAAAAATGTATTGAACTGTAACATCAAATACTTATCAGTAAATTGCTATGCAATTATATATATTTTTAATATATTTATGCACAGCTTACTTAAATCTGCAACTAAAGCCTCTGGTAACTTTGTATAACTCTGCACCATTAATTTCTTCAGAGTGACATTCTGATGTGAGTTGAACAGATGGAATTGCAGGATTGTTCTAGCAAATTTATCATAAAAAATGCATCCGACACCTGTGTAATTTGCCTAATCATTTTCCTAATAAGCTCCCACCATTAATTATGCACGATTTCCACAATGCAATCAAGATAAAAGTAAATCTGATGACTTAATACCCTTCAAAATAATTGGTTCACCCAACACAAGGCCTCCTTTGCTTTCCGTAGCCATTTTAGTTAATTAGAAAAAGGGTGCACCCTGTTGGAGTCAGCAGAACGGGGGCTGATCGCTTGGTGGGAGGTAGACCTGCTGGGTGTTTGGGCAGGAGTCAAGGATATTAACTCATGAAAGAATAGAAGGTAATGTTTGCCCCTTTCCCTTCTTTTCTTCCTTTCACAGTCCTCCCTCCAACTTCCCCGCTTCCCTCCACCCCACCCCAGCAGCAAACAGATGCGATTAGTGTTCTTCAGCCATCAGAAAACTGACTGCAGGACTCTGCGGGTCTAATGAGAATCAACTTTTCCGAGGCTGCTGTCTTGCGGTGCAGTCCACCTGTCACATCATTAGGTGCAGCATGTGCCTTGAATTCACTTTGCTAAATGAGATTTACAGGCCCCACTGAAACCCATCCTGCAGCATCCCTGCTTCAATTAGCTAAAGATTAATTGTCTGAGAAAGGGAATGAAAGTTTTACTTCAACTGACCTGAAAAAAAAAAAGGTAAAAAAAAAAAAAAAAA
>NW_003852519.1:5570981-5573448 GCF_000181295.1 Otolemur garnettii
GTTCTAATATGGAACATAAAGACTGGCACTGGCAACCTCCTTGGGCGAGCACGTGAGAAACATCGTTCAGTGCAGTGGGGAAGAGTGGCCAGATCACATTTAGCTGCAGATCATCAGAGACCCTTATTCATCAGTTCATCTTTAGCATATTTCAACAGCCCACAGCTTATTTCTGCCAGGTCAAATTTGTGTGTTATAGTATTTAGCTCTAACTCACAAAGTATTACAAAATACACGCCCAGGGAAAATCCTTACTGAGGCAGCAGAGAAATAATACCAAATATGAAAGCACAAAGAACAATACAAAAAGTTAGCAGAACCGACATGCCTCTGGAAGAAAAAATGGTGACTTAATCAAAATCATAAAATCTTGAACGGCTTCTTTTACAAACATCAGGGGATCTATTTGAAATATGCATTTGAATCCCCTCTCAATAACATTGAGTCTCTCTCAGGACATCTTTTACCATGAGTTATTTACTACTAATAGTAAGCATTATGATTTGGAAGTCTACTAAAATATTGTTTACTTTATTCACTTTTTAAATATATTTATGTTTATGCTAATGTCTATTTCTTATTAGGACAGATAGCATAGATGTAGCTTATAAACATATGAATATAACAGGCAAATCTCATTTTTAAATTTAAATTTAATATTTATCCTAATTAGGATACATATCCAAAAAGTTCAAAGAATTCTCTTCCAAGATTTCATTCCTCATCCATAAAATTAGACAAGGAGCTAGAAAAACTATACGGCTATGTCGAGTTATAACCTTCACATGGCCATGAGTTTTTCCACGCCTTTAGTTCTTTGCTAGTCAAAGGTTCTCACTACCTTCAACCCAACGTTAATCAAATAGGAGAAGACAAATAAGAGATACTTTCAGTGAAAAAAATCCTTTCCAGGTCCTCTTTTCATCTTGGTTACAACTAGGTGCTATGGTCTTCAAAAAGCTCTTTGAATGTGAGCTCCTTGCAAATCAATGCTTTATATTGGATATCATTTTTCGACAGGGATCTGGATCTGCATGTTTATTTACCCCAGCAATTAGAATTTTTATTTGAATGAAAGGGATCATTCTCTTTGTATCCTTTTTTTCTCCTGCTAATGCTCATGTTTATGTAGTGATATCCAATCTACATCAAACATTTACCAAACTCCAGACCTTTTTAAAATAAATATTACCTCATTGAATCTTACCACACTCCTGAATCAAATTTTATTATTTTGTCACTTTTATTGATGAATAAAGTTAAGTTACAAATCTTAAATATCTTGTTCAAGGGCATCTTTGTAAATGTAAGGGGAGGGTTCAGAGCACTTTTTGAAGGCTACGCTACACTTTAGCACGACAAAACCCACATCTATGAATTATTGTTTAAACTGGATACTCTCCATTTTTCTCTAAATTGGGGTTCAAATCAATAAATGTGTATGTGTGTGTAGCATAGGTAGGACTTAGGGGGAGAGTAGGGTAATTATGTGTGATTTACCCCGCAGATAAATTGACAATTAATGGGCAACATCAATTCCATGGATAAGATGTAATGTTTGTGGTTAGGAAACCATGGAAGTTTTACCACAGGTCACATTTGGTTCCAGCTTAAGTCCTGAAAATGTATTTTAGCACAATGTACATCCAGTCTTGCAAAAGATGATCAAAAGCAATCTGAATAAAATTATATGATTTGACAAAGAGGCACAAAAGAATTCTGAATATTTGAATATTTCAGAAGTATCAATTCTTCTTCCTTAAAGTATATACTGAATACAATTATAATTAAAATTCTAGTAAACATATTTGGACTAAGGCAAAGTAATTCTAGAGCAAGTCTGGAATGTTAATTAATGAGCCATTAGTATTTTGGGAAAAGAAAGCATAAAAGAGATTCTCTACCAGATAGTAGTTTATGGAAAACTGCAGTAATAAGAAGCTACTGTTAGAGCAGTGACATCAAGGACAAAAGAACAAAATAAGCAGTCAGGAAACCACATCTATAAAATTATGGAAATACAGAGGTATCTTCAAAACCTATTTGAAAATAGAAATATGTCAATGCATGATAATATAACAATCAGTGGCAATAATTTTATATTAATACTACAATATATATTATATTAGTGAATAATTAAATATTTTAGAATAAAAGGTAGAATAGATACTTTTCTAGGAAGAATGAAAATAATGTAAGAAGTAACAAAGAAAAAATGATGTGTGTCAACAACATGAATGTAAATCTTCTACCTATCAGCAAATATAATAAAATTAAAGGTCACAGGCTGGAGTTAACTTTTTTAATGCATATGAAAGTAAAGCTATAAATGAAATTGAAAACAATAACTTTGAAAAGAAAATTGTGAAGGACGTATGCAGGCAATTCACAAAAGAATAACTAAAAACTGTGAAGATGTAAAAATAAAGTGAAACATAAGATAGAAAACTGAGACATTATTTTTCAC
>NW_003852519.1:5573631-5578383 GCF_000181295.1 Otolemur garnettii
AAAAAGGTATTTTGAAGAATATCTAATACATAAGGGAATGCTCAAACTTGTTATAAAAACAGTAAAAGTAACTACATAGTCCCTTCATAACTTACTGAAATAAGCTTCCTAGATGTCTACGTGTGTATAAAATAGACAAATTCTGTATTTTAACAGTACCATATAGGGTTAAAGTTTAAGTTTTGTAAACATTCTGGGTCAGAAATCTAACCTTACCGCTTTAACCATATGTTTTTGAGAAGGATATATAGTAACTCTAGTTATATCCCAGCTTTATCCTTAAGGTGATTTAGACATAATATTAAAAATGAAAATAATAATGTGTACCTTATAGTTCTCTGGGGTATAAAATAGATTAACAATCTGATATGTTTGGCACACGACCAGTCCCTAAGAAAGACCATAATAAATGTTATTAAGTATCATTATCCCTAGATGGTGGTATGGTGTTATAAATATTTTTCCCTTTTTAAAATATGAAATATTTTATAACAAAATTTTGGTAAACTTTTTTTAAGGTTTAATTGAATGAAAATATCTATCCACTTCTCAAAAATCAGGGTAGCATCATTACCCAGAAATAATACATATAGGTAAAAACTATCTCTCTTTTAGCCCTTTTAATTTTTTGTTTATTTTTTTAATCTTTTTAAATTTTAACTTTCTTAAATTTCAGGTTAATGTGAGGGTACAAACAACTAGGTCACAGTATTTGCATTTGTTAGGTAGAGTCCCTCTTGTTATTGTGTCCCATACCCCCAAAGCCCTTTTTCTATTAGCTCTAAGTCTGTTGCATGTGATTCTCTTATTCACTGGTTTATTAATTCTACAAATAATTATGTATTATACTGAGTGCCAGGTAAGCTTTTAGGCAAATATATCAGAGAATAAAGCATGTCCTTTTCCTCATACCATTTATAATCTGTTGGTGTAGACAATTAGAAAACAAAGTTGTATGTCATAAGCCAATAGATACTTAAGAAACTAATAAAGATGTTAAAAATAAGTTGTTACTTTTAATATAATGTTTAGGGAAAACCTACCCAAAGAGATGGCTTTGAAGCAGAAACCTGCTCAGAAATTCTATTAACACTGAACTTGTTGCATCAACGAAGTCGAAAGTCACAGTTAACTTTATAAAGCAAAAAAATGTATGGAATGGTACACTTCAAGTATACTGTGAAAATTAGAAGACGTCATCATTATAATATAATTCTGAGTAAATTTGGCCATTTGTATCCATGGGTTCTGCATCCACAGATTTAAACAACCACATATCAAAAGTATTTGGAAAAAATGAAAATTAACAATGCAACAATAAAAATGCATACAGATAAAAATACAGCATAACAGGGCGGAGCCTGTGGCTCAGTGAGTAGGGCACCGGCCCCATATACCAAGGGTGGCGGGTTCAAACCTGACCCCAACCAAACTGCAACAAAAAATAGCCAGGCGTTGAGGCCAGCGCCTGTAGTCCCAGCTACTCGGGGGTGCTGAGGCAAGAGAATCGCTTAAGCCTAGGAGCTGGAGGTTGCTGTGAGCTGTGACGCCACAGGACTGTACTGAGGGCAACAAAATTGAGAATCTGTCCCTAAAAAAACCCCCCAAATACAGCATAACAACGATTTATAGAGCCTTTACATTGTGTTAGGCATTATAATCTAGAGATGATTTAAGATAAGAGAGGACATGCATAAGTTATATGTAAATATATGACGTTTTATATAAGGGACTTGGGTGTCTATAAATTCTGGTATATGCAGGCATCCCAAAGCCAATAGTCCCCTGCAAATACTGAGGAATGAGTGTACACAGACAGGAAATACTTTAGTTGCTTTAAATGTAATTTAAAAAATAATTTTGACATATGTTACTTCTCCGTTTTCATATAACTTTAAGTAGATTGATGCATCACACAAGTAAAAATAACAACAATTAATATTTATTGAAGACTTAATAGGGGCAGAGATACACTAAGCAATTCTCATAGAAACCCCATGAAAGTTGTCATCAGTATTATCCCTATTGTACAAAAGAGGAAGCCAATGTAGACGATTTTTCCCCCCCAAAACCATTAGTTTGTAACTGATGGAGCTGTGATTTGAACCAGGTCTGTTTAGTACCAAAATCAGTGTGCATAATTTGTAGGGTCTACTGCTTTGGGTTGGGCATCTGAATGCGTATGAGAGATTTCTATTTTCTCTAAATCCTTCCTAATTATTTTTTAATTAAAAAATTTAAACATTAAATCAGTCATCTGAAAAGAAATCTCAGTAAATTTGGCTCCAATACAATAATTAGCTGGTTCATTAGTTTTAAATATGCATAAGAGTTTGGAATGATTCAAGTGTTAGTTCATTCAATCTAATATACAACTTCTGGGAAGAATTTTTTGAGATTCTAGTTTTTAAAAGAGGAGTTGAGAAGTTATGTGTGTTCCTATGTTAATATAAATTATATATATTGGGGTTTCTACCAGGTCCTGGGTATTTTATAGATATTAAACATAATAGATAATAGAGGGTAAATAAGCCAATTAAATATTTATTAAATGGATAGATATTTCAAGAAAATTATAATATTATCATAATTATAATAAATAAAAAGCTTATATCAATTACATTCTCCCTGTGTGCCAGCAACTGTGGTTTTTATGGTGGCATATATGTTTTTAATGATTCACAACTCTGAAAAGTAGGTAGTTGGTACCAAAGTGTAAACTGAAATGCCCAACTCTTCCCAGTTACTTGATCTAGAGTCAGAGTTTCAACTCATATCTGCCTAGTAAAACTAAAACTTCTAGAATGTAATCTGATTTTAGAGATAGAGCATTATTATACAAACAAATGTAATTGCTTATGTTACATCTACCTCTCTAGAACAATTCAGGATGTCAGAGGCAGCTCTGCAAATTAAGGGAGAATAACTCCTAGTACATGGAAATTATACCAATCTGTTAGTGATCAAATCTAACTTTGGCTTAAAGGTCAAAGTACAGTACGTCTATGGAAGTATGGAATGTCTGTGAATGGTACTGAAAAATCACAGAAAAGCCTCATTTAGTCGTAAATTTTTACAATAATTAATATAGAACATAATTGACTTTTGTAATTTAGATAACCATCTGTCACAGATGTTACAAAGCACTTACTGTTTTGTTATAAATTGGGTTAGAATAACATGGTACTATTCTGCACGTGAATCTTATTTGTATCTTTATATGTAGTGCCTTTTTATTTTGGAACGAAGTCTGTATAACTTTATGCTCTCTCCACCAACTCTAACTCCTGTCTCTGAAGTAGACATGAGAGTATCCGGGAAATAGATATGTGAGATGATGTGCCAAGCTACTGGGTGGGAGAGCCTCGGAACGGATTTTACTTTCTAAAAGTACCGTCCTTGTTTTCTCTCAGTGAGCCTAACTTTGCTGTCCATCCATTTCACAAAATGGCTAAATCACCACATTGAGAAGGATTGGAAAGCCATTAAACTGGCAGCCTGGGAATCTAGAGAAACAAAGTGGGATGTTGCCTTCTTAACACCTGGGCTTCAATCCAGTCCTTTGTACTGCCAGATGGCACCTCTTCCTAGCACTGAGGAAGCTAACCATAAATTTGAAAAAAAATTGAATTCTCCGTGTGCCTATTGCATGAAAAATAACATATTTCAACTGCAGTCATGCTGTATCCCAGGGCACCTTTGGAATACTCTCGCCGAATTTCCCACGGAGTAGAAGGGGTGTCAGAATGCTGGGCCTCTCTCGGTCTTATTTAGCAATGCCGATGAAAGTGAAATTGAAGGGTGGGGGAAACAGAGATGTTTCTGATATTACACATTTATTACATACAAAGGAACAAGAAACATGCTCCTTTCTCTGGTATTGTCCCCCCCCCCCCTTTGGTTTCTTATCAGGGAAATTTAAGATACACACACACACACACACACACACACGCACGCACACGCACGCACGCACAGACATCCTACCATCCACCAGTGACTGTGAGACGAGGATACAATTACAAGTTTTCTCACAGCAGTGAGCGCTCAATCCCAGCTGTGTCTTCAGCGGCATGAGCCAGCTTGATTATGCGAGAGCACCCCTGGATTCCTTCCTCTTTTGTTTCATTCCACCCTGGGTCTTAAAGCTTAAACATTTGACATGCTTGGGCAGTTTTTTCTCTAATTTCACCCGAGCTGACTGTGCAGGGAGCTTAATGTGTAGGTGTAGCCTGTAGGTGCAAATAGTTTCTTCGGTATTTTTTTCCCTTTAGCCATCTGAGCACTGGAAGCGTTCCAGGTTGGAGTAAATCTGTTAAGGTAAAAAGTTAAAGCATAATCACAAGAGAGATAGGATTATCAGACCAAACTGACTTAGATCAATATCTGCGTAGGCACAGGTTGACTTCGAAACCACAGAAATGTTGCTTCTGGCTTCAGCAACATAACATACGAAGCTCCTTAGGAAGCCAACAAATACTCATCACATATGGGTTACCTTAAATTTAGTTACTTTTTAAAACCATGTAGCGAGTTAAACTTTTAGGCTAAATTTTTCATGCCTTAATTTACCATGAACTATAATTGAAAAATACATATTTTTTTTTAATTTGGGAAAAAAAAAAAAAAACTCCTCCAACCTTTTGTATAACAGCTTGGTTGGAAACCAGCATTTGGAGCATCACTTTTTATCCTTTCTCCCTGGTGCCCGGAAACTCTGCCACTTTAGTGAAAATGTAGAGAAACATATTGTTA
>NW_003852519.1:5578651-5579180 GCF_000181295.1 Otolemur garnettii
GGGAGACCTTCGGGGCAATGTATAATTTCAGATTCTGTGATGTGTTTTTTTCGTGGGTGTGTGTGTATGTGAAATTTCACAAGTGAAAAACTTGAAACAAGTATATCTTCAAGGAAAACATGTCAGAACTTCCTGTGTTCTCTGTCTTCCGCCAGTTGCACGTATAGAGAATGACAGTCACATGTGTGACCGTCTCTCATGTGTCAACCTGGAAAATCTCTGCCCTTCCAACTCTCTCTTTCACTGAAAAAAACATTTTCAATACAAGTAAAGGGCTAATTGAGTAAGAAATTTAAATCACATGTAACTTAGTTTTTAGCAATTTATTTGAAACCTGGTGATGTGAATGTATTAGAAATTTATTTTGACATCCCGTAATGAATCATAACACATCATTTTGTCACCCCTAAGATAAGAATTGCTGTCTTTGAGCAGGAATGGAGAAAACATTTGGGCATGAATATCACAATTTCCACTTCTTAAAGCCCTTTGTTTTAAAATCATGAGAAAAATTGTGCTAGTTCTTACT
>NW_003852519.1:5580106-5581383 GCF_000181295.1 Otolemur garnettii
GCCGAGCCAACTTATTTTATAAAGAAGGAAAAGAACACCAGGGAAAGAAAGGAAACACAAGGCTTGGACTGGCTTCTGCTATGAGTAAGATGTTTGAATTTGCAGGATGACTTAAACTTCTTGACATGTCATTTTCTCTGAGCTGGGTATGTGAAGCACATAGGGGGCTTTAAAGAAATACCCAGGACCCCACCGCAGACCAAAATAAATAAGATTCTCCAAAGATGAGCTATGGGGATCAGCAATTTAAAAGCCCTTTTCCACCATGCCCCGCCTCATCCGAGTGAGGGTAATTAGAAAGGAGGGGGGGACTCATCAGTTGAAGGCCTTAATAGAAAAAAGACTGACCTCCCTGGAGGAAGAGCGACTTCTGCCATCAGACATCAGATATTCCCTGGTTCCCTGCCAGCCTTATCTGCGCATATGTACTTGCCAGCCTCCATAATTCTATGAACTGATTTCTTAAAACAAATACTGTTCTTTCTCTCTGTCTACCAGGGGCGTCCAACTAGGAGTTGTTTCAGGCCACACATTAAATAAACAAACAGTGATGAAAAACTATGAGCAAAAAAAAAAAAAAGGTCTCTGCATAATTTTTGTGATATTCACCACCATGGAAAAGCATTCATAGCCAGCGACCACCCACAGGTGGAGGCCTCTGCTGAACAGATACATATAGAAATAGATAGAGGTATAGATTTAGATTTATCTCTCTTTCCCTCACTCACATCCAACCCTCCCAATTGTTTTTTCTTTTAGAGTACATTGATTAATACACCATCCTTGGTGAAGTTTTGCAATAAACGTTAAAGGTCTGAGTTAAAGCAAAGGTTCTTCACCAGGTCAAAGGTGAACATAGTCCAAGAGTTGTGTTTTAATTTTTTGTAAGTGTAATTACCTAAAAATAATCACTTAGGTAATTAGTCATTTGCTATTTAAAATATTCTTAATGTTAATTATTTTAAAGATGCATTTTACTGCACTTCTGCCCCTTCCTCCACTCTTCTTGTAATTTTATTTAACAGCATCCAATTTCTTCTGGCTGTCAGAAATGTTGCTTATATCTTTATCACGTGTGCAAGTGAAGATAAAAAGGAAGCAAGATTAAAATATGAAATATTCCAGGCCATGATGAACGAGGTTAAGAATACATTTTAATCTGACAATTCTTGATGTGGAATCAAGACAAAGGTTCATGAATGAGAATTATAGTATTCATACGCTGAATGAAATAGGAAACAAATTTGGCACATAATTATGTGAATTTTCTTAAGGAA
>NW_003852519.1:5582111-5584549 GCF_000181295.1 Otolemur garnettii
GGAAAACTTTATTTACAAAGATAAATGTTGGATCCAGGTATTCATAGTGTCCATACCTTGCTTTAGGTCATAGAAAGATTTATTCAAAGTTTCTATTGAAAAATACTGTAAAATATTTACTTATCGATCTATGTGAAATAATACATTTCTACAAGTCTTTCTCCATATCTAATAATCAGATAATTCTGTCATTACATTTCATACTTGCCAGGCTCATAGGTTTTTTAAAGGAATATGTACAGGTTTTACTTTTAATTCAATCTGAACCTTAAAATTAAATATTACATTCTAACGTTTGGGTACATTTTTTCTATTTATCCTTACTTATTCTCCTTAGCAGTCTTTTGGTTTTCTTGTGGATTTTCTCTAAGATCCTTTCTAATTCATAGGTGTTATATTATTTCTTTTCCACTTGTTAATAATTTTTCATTTCTATAATAAGATATAAACTATCCTACAAAAGTTGATTATCTCTTCTATTTTATAATATTACTTTCTAAGTCCTAAAATTGATTCTGTGCAGAAAAATCTCAGCTCTCTTAGATCAAGTTTATAAGTTTTAACTTTTCTCCTCCCTATCAGGTGAAGCATGTGCTCGTGTAAATATGACAATTTATTCTTAGTTATGACCTTTGACTTGAAGTTAGAGATCGAAGAAACCATTCAATTTGGTATTTTAAAAAGCATATTTCATGGCAGAGGACCTTGGAAGTTCAGCAATTGTAGTTTTTAACCCTTTAAATCACCTCTTTTACTTAAAGTCCTTTGACCTCCATGAACGTGAAATGAACCAAACATTTCACTTTGGTGTAAACAAATATTCACTCTATAAATCAATATGTTTCATGAGTTGTAGAAGGCAGTGCTTCAGTAACATTAGAACACTATACCACAAAATGTATCCTAGCTATCCTTTGGAAATGAATCTATAGATTATCAAGAACGTTTAGATTATCAAGAATATAGATGTGCCTAATTTTCTGAGCTCTGGAATATAAACTATTAGTTTCAGTAGCATTAAAATAATTTCAAACACTCATTCCTTCAGACTCAAACAAATTGAATATTAAGGCAATTGTCACCAACGACTAAGGAAACACTTTAGTTTCCAGCTTGACTGTCTTGATAGACGGGAGAGAAAATTCAATGTTTAAATTGATCTCATGCTCCACATCAATTTTTCAAGTCATTAATTGTTTTATTATTTGTGAACTTCACTGAGAATAGCTTATATAACACACACCGATTTTATGTGTACATGTGTTGGTACATCCCACGGAAATCACCACTGCAGTTGGGTTACAGAACATTTCCATCATACTAAAATGTTCCCTCTTCTCCTTTACAGTCAATCCCATTCTTCTTCACATCTGACACAGACAATTAATAATCTGATTGGTTTGCCCATTCTAGAACTTTATTTCAATAAACATATATACAGTATCCACTCAATTATTATCTGGATATTTTCATGAAAAATATATATCTAAGCCTAAGTTTTTGTATATATCAAATTGCTCCTTTTTATTGCTAAATGTATTTTTATGTTTAAAGTGTTTTTGCATGTGAATAACACAGATCTTTTATTTCTATGCAATCTGAAAAATTACCCTTTTTGTTTTATATGTTTAGTCCATTTACTTTTAATATAATTATTGATATTGTGTTTCAGTTTACATCTTGCTATTTCTTCCCTCATTGCCTCATCTATTTTATTTCTCTCTTTTATCTTTTATTTTTCCTTTGGAATAACTTGGATAGCCTTAGAATTTTTTTGTTAAATCATGTGGTTTATAATATGTTAGTAGCTTCATTGTTTAAAATATGTACTGTAGAACCACCATGGTTGACCACCTCCTTAAGGTGACCTAATTTTCTTAGACTGGCATGCACCAAGTATACTCAATAGACTGGACATGCACCAAGTGTACTGACCTCTCTATATGTTGACCACCTCTGTAACTTACATCTTGACCACTTGGACGGTGACACACAACATCAAAACATTTAAAATGTGCTACTGAGCCTAGCCCCGGCAGTAGGTCATTACTAAAGCACAAAGTTTTGGTCCACCTCTGGAAACAACTTCATTCAGTGCATCAGTTAACTCTCCGGGTTCTGTCTTCTGGATGAGCTCTGCTTGCAATAACGTACAACCAGAAACTATACAGAAGTGTTTCCAGAAAGCTGGATGTGTCACTAAGCAAGAGCATGATGTTTTGGCCCCATTCTACAGTCTATCTCTCATAGAAGAATTGTATGGAGATTTGGAAGGTTTTGTTTCAGTAGATGCTAAGTTGGCAACCTGTAATGAGCCTGCCCCAGAAGCAATTTTCTAAGGGATATTGACTGCCTGGCATGAGGCAGCTGATGAAGTGAAAGAAGCAAGTGAGGATGGCACAGAAATTATAGAGACTCCAAAAGAAGAGGATGTCAGG
>NW_003852519.1:5588152-5597658 GCF_000181295.1 Otolemur garnettii
GGTCTGTCTGAATTTTACCCAAGGGATCATCCATTTTTATTGTCAGAAGCAGAGAGATCTTGGGAAGCAAGAAAGACAATTCAAAATGATGGGAAAATCCCAACCCAAATGGCTAAAAGGAATGAAAATATTTTACAAGTTGTGAGCAGGTTTATTCTAAAGGGCTTTTTAGGTACAGCACAATTTCTCAGCTATGTGCAGCTTCTGACAAAGATGATCTTCGGAACAATCGAAATAACATTGGAAAGAAATGGATTTTCTGAATTAAGGTTAACTTACGTTTTATTTTTAAATAGTAATTCAAGCACAATATTATTTCAAGTCCAAACACAAATTACACAGATAGTTTACACTCATCTAACCTCATCCAAACATCTAATTATGCTATATATATATTTTTTTACTTTATATGTATATATATATTTTTTTTACCCAATTCTGATTTTTTCTGTTACTATCTGAAACCTTAATGCTAGAATAAACAAATAATATTTAGAGATAATTTTTGAGAAGACACTTCATTCTGACACTCATTCACACAGATACTGGTTATTTGTATCTTCTATGTATTAAAGTGAAAATGAGCAATATTTTATAAACTAGTCCTTGCAAAATTACTATTCTGTCTACTTTTTGCAGATTAAAAAAGAAAAGATTTAAAAATTTCTTTTGTAAAGTTTAAGGTCAAAGAGTATTTGTGTAATTAGGAATAGGATTATATAACTTCAAAATTTAAGTCATTATTTCATTATACCAACTCTTCTTAGTTTAAGGATTTTGAATACCATAGTCTTCAGAAATCACTTACAACTTTATGAAGTATATTTTTGGGCATGGCACTCCATTGCCTACAAGACACTGACATTACATAAGGAGGGTCTGTGAGCTTTCAGAGTTTACAAGAACTACGTAGGCTGGACTCATGTCTATTGATGCAATCTAGTCAAATAACTAGAAAACATTGATAAGTAAGTCTATTAACATTTTAACACAAGTAAATTATGAATTCATTTTGAAGATGGCAAATGAATAGTGATTTCTTTGCATTTTATGTTTATACCTGGTATTTTGAAAGAACCATTAACGCTCTTTCAACAAGATCAGTCATGAAACCTTCATGGAATATGTTATAATTGATAAGATCTTGAAAATGCTACCTGCTGAGTATTCTCATCAGGGTAGGGAAGGATAAACCATGCATAAAGCGACATAAAAAGCAATATTTGTACCATTAGGTTATGTTGAAATTGAATTAAGAATGATGAAGAATAATTTGCTCTGAGATGATGTTTTTCTATTTTCTTATTCATGTAGTTTGAATGTTAATATAGACAGGACTTAGAGGCAGGGACATAAAACAATAAGAAACTTTAACATTGTCACTATTGGATTGGATCAAGTGATTTTGCCATCAGACTATTATGTGGAAAGATCTGTCATACTAGCTCTGCCCAAATCAGTCCAGCTGGGTCACCATTTCCAGGTATAAATCTCTTCCTTAGATCTGTGTGATGTTCAGATGATACTTGTAAGCTTTTGTCTTAATAATTTTAAATTTTACATTTTTCTACATTCTCTGTAGCCATATTTTTTCTATAAATAAAAAAGTGATTGAGGGAGAGGTGGCAAAATGACATAGAATATCTTAAGGTAGAATAGCAAATTTAATTTATCCCCCTGACTTTAACCCCCATGCATTAAAATTCACTCAAACCCAAGCACTTGGTTATTGAATTCTTTCTCTCACATACAGAGTTAATTTTATGACATAAAGAAAATGACTCTAGAAGAATTTTTTCCACATTTTCTTCTAGAATTTTTATGGTTTCATGCCTTACACTTAACTTTTATATCCTTCCTGAATTAATTTTCCTAAGTGGTGAGAGATAGGAGACTTGCTTCATTTGTCAACACGTGGCTATCCAATTTTTCCAGCACCATTTATTGAATAAGTCTTCTTTGCTCCAATGTGTGTTGTTGCCTGCTTTGTTGAAGATCAGTTTTTTGTAGGTAGTTGGTTTTATATATGGCATCTTTTTCTTGTTCAATGGGTCCTTGTCTCTATTTTTGTGCCACTACCATGTTTTTACATTTGCTATCGCCTTATAGTAGAGTTTGAAGTATGGTAATGTGATTCTTCTATATTTGTTATTTTTGCTTAAGATTGATTTGGCTATGTGGGTTTTTGGGCTCCAGAAGCACCATAGAATATTTTTTTCTGGGTCTGTGAAATATGACCCAGAAAAAATATGGCATTTTGATAGGGTTTGCTTTGAATCTGCAAAGCACTTTGGGCAGTATGAACATTTTAACAATGTTGATTATATCAATCCATGAGTCAGGGATGTTTTTCCATTTGTTTGTGTCATCTGCAATTTCTTCCCACAGTGTTTCATAGTTCTCTTTGTAGAGAACTTTCACCTCCTTGGTTAAGTATATTCGTAATTATGTTATTTTCTTTGTAGCTACTGTAAATCGCATTGAGTCTTTAATTTGACTCTCAGCTTGACTGTTATTGGTATACAAAAAAATGCTATCGCTTTGTATACATTAATTTTGGAACCTGAGATTGGCTGGATTTGCTTCTTAATTCCAGGAGTCTTTTAGTAGAGTCTTTGGGTTTTTCTTTTTTTCTTTTCTTCCTTCCTTTTTCTTTGAGACAGAGTCTCACTCTGTCACCCTCGGTAGAGTGCTGTGGAGTCACAGCTCACAGCAACCTTCAACTCTTGGGCTTATGCAATTCTCTTGCCTACGCTTCCCAAGAAGCTGGGACTACAGGCGCCGGTCACAACACCCGGCTACTTTTTTGTTGGAGTTACCACTGCTATTTTAGCTGACCCAGGGCCAGGTTCAAACAGCCACCCTCCATATATGGGGCCAGTGCCCTACCCACTGAACCACATGCACTGCCTGGTAGATTTTTCTTGATACAGATCATATTGTCAGCAAAAAGTTGTGACCTTCACTTCTCCAGTTTATATTCCCTTTATTTCTTCTTCTTGCCTAATTACTCTGGCTAAGATTTTCAGTTCCTTAGACAAAGAATGTATGATTGAAATCCCAAAGGCAATTATAGCAACAACAAAAATAAATAAAAAGCTTCTGGTCAGCAGAGGAAATAATCAACAAAGCAGACAACCTACAAAATGAGAGATAATATTTACAAACTATACATCTGATGAAGGGCTCATATTCAAAATGTGCAAATAACTCAGACTAATCAGCCAGAAGCAAATAAATAAACAAAAACAATAACTTCATTGAAAAGAAAAAGACATGAACAGAAACTTCTCAAAAGAAGATAAATAAATAGCCAATAATTTTATGAAAAAATGCTCAACATCACTAATCATCAGGGAAAAGCAAATTAAAAGCACAATAAGATATTGTATTACCCCTGTCAGAATGACTATTTTGTTAGAAAGTCAAAAAGTAATAGATGCTGACATGGATGCAGAGAGAAAGGGGTGATTGTACACTGCTGGGGGGACTGCAAGTTAGTACAACTTCTATGGAAAATAGTATGAAGATTTCTCAAAGAACTAGGAGGATAATGCCATTTGATCAAACAAGCTCACTACTAGGTATCTACCCAATGGAAAAGTATTTTTATCAAAAAGACTCTAGCACTCAAATGTTTATTACAGCATAATTCACAATCATAAAGATGTGAAACAAACCTAAGTTTCCATCAATTTATGAATGGATTAACAACATGTGGAATATGTATACCATGGAATACTACTCAGCCTGAAAATGAATGGAATAATGTCCTTCACAGTAATCTGGATGGAACTGGAGACCATTATCCTAAGTGAACCGATGGTCACACATCTCCACAAACAGAGAAGTGGGTGGGGGGAGAGGGAGAAGTCACAAACACTATTTAGGTGATGGGCACAGTAATAGCCCTGACATAACAATCATAAAATCACTCTATGTAATAAAAGCATTTTTACCACCTTAATATTTTGAAATTAAAAATTAAATAGAAAAGAAAATGTGTAAAGTTTGATCTTGTGGGAAAAGGGAATAGTCGATATAAAAAGAATAACATATTCCATTTCTGTTCCACATGCAATAGTTTGTATATTGTATTTGTGTATTACTGTATACTGAAGTTACTTAAGGAAAAAAAAAAGAAGCCAAAATAGCAGCAGACAATTAAAAAAATAACTTTGACAAAGTTGATGAGTATTGATTAGAGAACACTTGAAGAAACTGACTTAAAGCCTGCCAAGATGGCTGACTAGTGACACAGCCTGTCAGACTGCCCCAGCTGAAGAGGAGAGGGTTGAACTAAAGAGAATGAAAACAGCTATGGACCACAGGGAGAAACAGCTGAGAAGTCCAGTGACCCCACTGAGTGGATATGTAAAACTGAGAGAGAACAGGATAGAGGAGAGATTGGTGGCACAGACCAAATCTGGTGAGGCCCAGAGCCCAGGGAGTGGGCAGGGAAGCTGCCCTCTACCACCCAGCAGTGTATAATGCAGCTCTGATTACTTCCTGCAGGGCATGTCTGGTCTTCGCAAATTCCTTCAGTCTTTATTTCTCCCTTATATAAGAAACTTAGTTTTGCAGGATACAAAATTCTAGACTGGTTATTATTTTGTTATTCAGCATAGAGCTGGAGGTCCTGGCCAGAGCAATCAGACAAAAGAAGGAAATCAGCAGTATCCAAATGGGGAGAAAAGAGGTCTAACTACTGCTTTTACTTATTGATGTGCTCTTATATCTAGAAAACCATAAGGACTGAACCAGACTTCTAGAATTGATAAATAAATTCAGAAATCTCTCAGGTTACAAAATTAATGTACACAAATCACTAGCTTTCATACACGCCAGGAAGAGTCAAGCTAAGAATCAAATCAAAGATGCAATATCTTTCATAATAGCCACATTGTGGTTTTAAGTTACATTCCCTTAACAACCGATGATAGTCACCACCTTTCCACATGTTTATTGGTTATTCATATATCATCATTTATAAATTATTTATCCAAATGTTTTGCCCATTATCTTTATGAAGTTACTTCATTTATTATTATTGAAGTATAATAGATTTTTAAAGTACGATGGATAAAACATTTTTGACAAATATATTCATTAAGAATATTTTCTTCTACTCTATGACTTACTGCTTTTTAAAAAAATTTTTTAATACACAGAGGTGTTTAGTTGTGAAAAAGTCCAATTACTCATTATTTCTTTTATTGTAAGACTTTCTGTGTCCTCTCTAGGAAATCCTTCTCTATCCCCAAGTTGCATAGTTTTTTCTGTTATGTTTTTGTCTAGGACTGTTACAGTCTTAGTTCTTATACTTTGAATTATTATTCTTTTTTAGTTAATTTTTATGAATGTTGAAGTTTTACTGTTTTTTTCCAACTAGGCAAATCCAGCACTTTTTGCTCAAAAGATTCTTCTTCTCCTACTGAATTTCCTTGGTTCTTTTGTTGAAACACAAAGGTCATATTTGTGTATGATTGTGTCTGGACACTTTATTCCATTCCATTGCTCTCTATTTAACCTATGTCAAAACCACATTTTCAATTCTTTTCTGTTTTTTTTTTTTTTCAGTTTTTGGCTGAGTCCGGGTTTGAACCTGCCAACTCCAGTATATGGAGCCAGCACCCTGCTCCTTTGAGTCTTAAGTACCACCCAGAACCACACTTTCTTAATTATTGATTGTAGCTTTATATAAAGCTTTGAAATCAGAAAATGTAAGTTCTGGATATATTCTTTTTGTAGACTGGTTTGGCTAGACTAGATTGTGAGCATTATAATATAAAATTTAAAAATCAGTTTTTTAATTTCTATATAAAAATCAGATGGGAACTTGTTTATAGAACAACTTACAAAGAATTGATGCCTTAAAAATGCTGAGTCTTTCTGTTCATAAAGATAACATATAACTTCAATTACTAAGGCTCTTTTCATGTATTTCAGCAATAATTTGTGGTTTTCTCTGTATAATTGTTGCACATATTTTGTTAAATTTATACCTAAGGATAATATGCTTCTAGCTACTCTTATAATGGCTTCAAATTTCTTTCATTTTCAGAATGCTTTTCCTTAGAAATAAAATTTATTTGTCTATCCTGTTTTATGTCATTTGACCATGTTAATTTCACTTATTTTGTATTTTTATTTTTGGGTAGATTTTAGGATTTTCCATGTATGCATTGATATTATCTGAATATAAGCATAATTTTTATTTTTATATACCTGTATCTCTTGTTTCCTCACTAATTATACTGAGTAGGAACTCCAATATTATGTTAAATATAAGTTCATTCATTCTGTAGCATATTACATTGATGGATTTTCAAATATCAGAATCACTTTACATTCCCAAAATAAAACTGAATTGGTCATGATGCCGTTTCCTTATATACAAAGCTAGTTGAATATTAATATGTTATTAAGAGTTACTAGTGTTAATGATGGGTATTGGTAATTCTCTGTAATATAATTGTCAAATTAGGAAATATTCCATGTTCTGAAAGATTTGTTTAAAACTTATAGTAGATATTTACTAAATAACCAATAGAATTCACTAGTAAAGGAATTTAGTCCTCTAGGACTATGAAATATTTGTATATGTATATTTGCATATGTGTGCATGTGTGTGTATATATAAAAGAGAGAGAAAAGGAGAGAGAGAAAGAGAGAAGATGTTTTACATTATAATTACATGTTATCTAACACCTGGGGTAATGTGAGTTTTCTATTTCTTCTTATGTTATATTAATTACATTGTGCCTCTAAAAATCTGTCCATTTTATCTGTTATCAAATTAATCGGCAATTTTTATGATAGTCTCTTATTATCATTTTCATATCTATAGGCTCTGTAATGATGTTCTACTTTTTAATCTTCTTATTAGCCATTTGTAGCTTTTCTCTACTTTTTCTCTCATTAGCCTCACTAGAGTTCTATTAGTTTTAGTGATTCTTTCAAAGAAAATGCTTTTAGTTTTCTTGATGGTTCTCTATATTTGCTGTTCTCTCTTTATTAGTTTCCAATATTTTGTTTCTTTTCTTTCCTTTTACTGTGAGTTAATTTGTTCTTCTTATTCTAATTTCTTAATGTAAAAAGTCCATATATTTTAGACCATTCTTCTCTTCTAATAAAATAATTTAAAAGTGTAAATTTCTCCATATGGACTGTTAAGTTTGCATTTATATTTTATTCTTATTTTCCATATCATTAACTTCAAAGTACTTTCTAATATTCCATGCAATCTATTTTGTTTTGTTCTTTTGTTACAGTGTTAGCTGGGGCTGGGTTCGAACCTGCCACCCTCAGTATAGAGGGCTGGCGCCCTACTCACTGAGCCATAGGCACCGCCCCATGCAATCTATTTTTATTGTGAATAATATATGCTTAATGATTTAATCCTTTTAAGGATTTTGAAACTTACCTATAGCTTAGCATATGTATTATTTTAGCTAATGTTCTATGCATACTTGAATATAATGTGTACCACTGTTAATGGTTTGAAAACTTTAAAAAGAAAGGACAATTACTAAATTTTCTTAAGAGGTCTTGTTTGGGTTTTCTTACGGATTATTTCTGTAGTTATTCTACTAAATATGAAGAGAAGCTGAAATAATTCAACTGATATTGTGGACTTGTGTATGTCTTTTAGTCCTGTCCATTTTTGTTTAGAGCAGCAGTTCTCAATCTGTGGGTCGCGACCCCTTTTTAACAATGAAAATGCATCTTGCATATCAGATATTTACATTACAGTAGCAAAATTACAGTTATGAAGTAGCAACAAAAATCATTTTATGGTTAGGGGTGACCACAACACGAGGAACTGTTTAACGGGGTCTTGGCATTAGGAGGCATTAGGAAGGTTGAGAACCACTGGTTTAGAATATAATGAGCCTATGGTATTAAGTGCACATACCTTCAGTATTTTTTATCCTCTTAAGCGATTGCCCACTTAATCATCATAAGATTATTTCAAGAATCCCTGATAAGGTCTAGAGTAGTTTTATACAATGATCATTTTAGCCATAATTCTACTGTGTCAATCTTGTTTCTCTGCAAAATGCCCATGTGTTCAATGAAGTCTCTCCATTGTGTTTGGTTGAACTCAAATTGACTCTATGAGAGTTCCAGAATTTTTTCATTTATGATTGTAGGAGAGTTGTATTTTCCTAATACTGTAGTCGTTTATTGCCTGGGCTTAAAGAATCATCCTATGTCTGTGTAACTTAGATTTCAGCCACAGAATCAAGGTGACCACTAGGCATATCTTTAAAACTCTTCCTCTGAATAGCTTCCTCTTTGCAAGTCAGCATTGTCTTGCAAATCTCAGTCCTCTAACTCTTGATCATCTCTAATTTCTGTTTATGCAATTCAGCAAAGCCATGTTTACACCACTTCTTTCTGTGTCAGACTCTAGTAATTAGCTCCACGCAGAAACTCAAGGCTTTCACTGTCTTCATCTGTTGTAGTTTTCCTTCTATAATGGTTCACCATTCTTTACTGCCTACTCTTCAGTGAATGAAAACAGTTGTTTCTAAAAATTGTCCACTTTTATGGTAGAATGCAGCTGGATGGCAAAACCAGTATTGCTCATTATATCATGGCTGAAAGTGGAACCTCTATTCCATTTTGAAAATATCACTTGTGTTTTCTATGTTAAAATGAATATATCTTCGTATACATTTTACTTACTAATATTCATTTTCTTTTCTGGAGCAAAATTAAAAAGATTCTATACTTCTCTTATAGTCCCTCATTTTAAATACCTACAAAGTGCACTCAAATGTGTAATAAATAATAGTTTTTACTGTTCTTCTGTTACTTGGTTCCACCAAGTTTTAAGCTCATGCTTTAGTTTATTGTTACTCTCGTTCATGGCTTTACTTTACCTTTTAAAAAAATACAGATATTCTTATTTATATAACTCTTAGTACTTTCATCTCTGTTTCCACCTTTTTAACATCTCTTTGCCCTGTATTTATTGAGGTTGTTTTATTATTTTATTGAATAGTAACAGGGGGCCATTAAACCCTGAAAAATAAGGAAAATTACTAAAGTAGCATCAATTCATAATCCAAATAATATTACTCTAGCATTTACATTGGCAACATTTTAAGGGTTCTTGCCTGAGAGGAGAAAAATTTTTATCTCTTATTTCGACATTGCAATAATAAGGAACATCAATGTATAATAAGCTTTCTTCATTTGTAATTTCAAGGAAATGCCACTATTAAAATAAAGCATTGAGACCTCTACATTCTTAAAGAATTCTTTATGTGAACAATCACATCAAGTGTGATTTAAGTGGTGATTTTCTTTAGGACATTTGTGACAAGTTTAAGTATGTAAGTTCTGTCAAGAGTAACTTCCTGTTCTTTAATTATTAACTGTAATTCCTATCTCCATTGCCCAGAATGTATCTTTGAAAGTATTAATATTTTAAGGTAGCTTCTCTTTCAAAAATTCCTTTAGTTTGCATAACGATACAAATGATACTAATGGTT
>NW_003852519.1:5599520-5600466 GCF_000181295.1 Otolemur garnettii
GGTACAGAGTGATATTTCAATACGTGTATTCAGTGTGTAGCAATGAAATCAGGGTAATTAGCATATCATCAGCTCCAAATTTATCATTTCTTTTTGTGGAGAACATTCAAAATGATTTCTTATAATGATGCTTTAAAATATACAATAAATTACTGTTAAACCGTGTTTACCCTATAGGACTCTGGAACACTAGAACTCATTCCTCCTATCTGGCTATAATTTTCTACCCATTAAACATCCTCTCCTACCCCTCCATCCTTCCCAGCTTGTAAAGACCATAATTTTATACCCTGATTTTTTTTTAGCTCCCACACATGAGTGAGAACATGCTGTATTTATCTTTCTATAACTGACTTATTACACTTAACAGGTTATCCAGTCTCATCCACGTTGCCACTCTAGGATAGGATTTTATTCTTTTTATAACTGAATAGTAATCCATTTATTCAGTAATCCCTTTATTCAGTCATCTGTTTGTGCACAGTTAAGTTGAATTTACATCTCAGCTATTGTAAATAATACTGCAATCAGTTGAGTGCACTGGCTTACTCCTGTAGCATTAGCCCTTTGGGAGACCAAAGTGGGAGGATCCCTTGAAGCCAGGAGTTTAGACCAGCCTAAATAATACTGCAATCAGTTGAGTGCACTGGCTTACTCCTGTAGCATTAGTACGTTGGGAGACCAAAGTGGGAGGATCCCTTGAAGCCAGGAGTTTAGACCAGCCTAAATAATACTGCAATCAGTTGAGTGCAATGGCTTACTCCTGTAGCATTAGTACATTGGGAGACCAAAGTGGGAGGATCCCTTGAAGCCAGGAGTTTGAGTCTCAGCCTTAGTGAGACCCCAGCTCTAAAAAAGTAGAAAAAATTAGCCAGGTATGGGACAGCCCCATGTAGTACCATGTACTCAGGAGGCTGGGGCAGGAGTTTGAGCCTAGGAATCCAAG
>NW_003852519.1:5600486-5607314 GCF_000181295.1 Otolemur garnettii
AAAAAAAAAAAATTAAGTGGCAAAATGTTCAGGGAGCTTCCTGGTTTCCCTTAACTACTGAAAAGAAAGAAATGATTCAAAGATGGAATTAACAATTTAAAAGTGAAGCACAATATAAAGGTTTAGAAAATTCTCAACATGGCCCATTTAAATAATTAGAAAAAAATTGTTTAGGACGGAGAAGCAAGGGTGTGGTTAAAGCAACATCACAGGCATGTGATAAGGAGATTATTGTGGATAGAGGGAAGTCAGGTGCTCTTCACAATGGGAAAATGATCCCAAAGTTATTTCAGAGATCTTTCAAACTGCCACACCCACCATAGGTCCAGAGTACCAGCATCTTGAAGGAAAAACATTTTTGAGATCTTTCCTAGGTCGATAGTGGGAACTAAACGCTCCCTGCCAAAAATGGCTCCGAGTCTCTGCTTCTCACATTACAGTGTGGAACTTCCTGGGTGCCCCAGCTGTGGCTCAGATTGGCTCAGGTGCTGCTTGGACCACTGTTCTGGAAGGCACAGCATAAACCTTGGTAGTGCCCACGTGATACTAACTCTGCAGGTGCAAGTGGTGGAAAAGCTGTGGAGGCATGCGTGCCTCCACCTGGACTTCAGGGTTGTTTTCCACAATCTCTGAGCCTAGGCAGAGACTTGCCAGAGGGACAGGGCTCCAGTAGAGAAGTGGCCAGTGGAGTTATGGAGTTGAGGCCACCTTGAAGAGTCCTAATTAGAAAAATACCTAGTGAAGCCATTGTGAGTAGGGTCACTGCTAAGACCCCAGACCTATAGAGCCATCAGCATGCAGTAACAGCCTGGGGGAGCTGCTGAAATCTGATTCCAACTTTTGAGAGGTTCAGTGTGTAAGCTGCAATCAGCAAAGGCCTGGGCTGGGAGCCAGGAATTCCCAGGGGCCTTTAGGCTCAACACCTGCCCCAGTGCATCCAGAAGGTGAGACTTGGAGTCAAGGAAAATTGTTCTTTAAACTCAAGATTTTAAGTTGCTTGCCTTGTTTGGTGTGGGGCTTGCATGAGTCCTGTTACCCCTTTCTTCTTTCTTATTGCTCCTTTTTGGAATGGGAATGGGCTATCCTGTGCCCATCCCACCCTGGTATTTTAGAAACTGTTTCATTTCACAGACCAGAGCTGGAGGGAAATTTGAATGAATGAATTATACCCTGAGCATTGTCATATGATAGTTAGAGGAGCCTTTGGACTTATGTATTGAAATTGATGGTTGAATGAGTTCAGACCCTTTTGGGGCTGTTGGGAAGGCATGAATATATTCTTTATTTGAAAAGGACATCATTTGGGGGATCCAAGGGTGGAATGCTATGATTTGAATGTGTCCCCTCCAAAATTCAGGAGTTGCAAATGTATTTAGAGGTGGGACAGTATTTAATAGGTGATTAAGCTGTGATGGCTTTTCTGCCTTGAATGGGATTAAAGCTCCTATGAAAGAGTCTTCATGCAGACCGTGTCTAGCTTGCCCTGCTACCTTCCACCATGTGAGGGCAGTCTTTCTCCCCTTTGGAGGATGCAGCAATAAGGCGCCATCTTGGAAGCAGAGAACAGCCCTCAGCAGATACAAAAACTATTGGCACCATGAACTTGGATGTCCCAGCCTCTAGAACTGTGAAAAGTAAATTTCTGTTCTTTAAAAGTTATCCAGTATGCGGTAGTCTGTGATAGCAGCACAAATATTTACATTGTGGGGCTCAATGTTCAAATTACTCCCCCCTCATTCTTAGAAATTATTTTTAAAGGACTTAAATCCTTTATATTCTGGGAATTTAACTTTCTGTGTTAATGGAAAAAAGCTCTATTATTCTTTCAGAGGGGTGATCAGATGTATCATCTAAGATATTATTCTTTTCTCTACATACACTGTTGAATTTTTATCAAAATTATGCTTTAATTAATGAGTACTCTATACAGTAGGATAAAAAGTGAGTATTTATCTACCAGTCCATTTGAAAGATATGGATTCAATTCCCTAAAGTAATAAACTGTCTACTCTACAAGACTCTCTTAAGAATGATGACACCAGTAGAAAAACATTTTCAGAAAGTTTCTTTTTTATTTTGGAATTAAATTTACAACTACTTTGTGAATAAAACTCTAATCCAAATGCAAATAAATGTTCGATATAACATTTATCTGACTCTTTTTCAATTGCCTTTTGTTGTGAATATGTATCTTACAAAAATAGTTGAATAGTGGGATCATTTTCACTTTACATTTTCATACATTACAACAAGTAATCAGGACCGAGAATGCCATAGAGATGAAATAGGCAATAATGACCCTTGATTAAAGTTTATAAAGACCTCCTCTATCATTTGTAATTTCCCCTTTATGATAATGTATTTTTTCCATTTTAATATCCAGATGAAGTAGAATGATTTTGAAGTATTTCTTCTTTTTCTATTGTCTATAAGATTTGGCATGAATTTTTTTTTGAAATTTTCTTTTATTTTTATTTATAAATATTAGTTGTCTATTTTTTGAGACTCTGGAAAAATAATAAGAAGTTAGCTGATGACTCCATATTGAACCTCAGAGTCAAAGCATTCTGTAATAGACATACTCTTATTTGACAATGTGAATGTTACATTTTTCATCATTATTATTGCTCAATAAAAAGGAAAAAAAAAGACCTCCTTTATCATGTTAAAGTTTACAAAGAATTTTCTCTGTCAGTGGAAGTTCTCCAGTTGTCTAAACTCTGAGATAATCATTAATATCTTTTTTCTTATAAACAGTGGAGACCTTAGTGATATGAGTTTTTATTTATATTTATTTATATTTTTATTAATCTAAGTTGTTTCTATATCAGATAGTTTGAGAATCATAGATGAAGAAGAAAAAATGTTCTTTTCTCATTTATGAGTAAAATATTTTAGCAATCTAAAGATTTCTTCCCCATTCTTAAGCAATACTTGCAATTCCTTTTAACAGTAGCAAGACTTTTTAATTTCTAAGTTATCACTGATTAAAATATATGTTAATTCATATCACAGTCTAGTTACTTGGTATTTAAGGCAGAATTTTGGAAAGAAAAAAGACAATAAATGAACATTGGCTATTTAAATGGTGGGGTGAAGAGAAACACCCAAGCCAAATCAAAGTTTACCCAATTCAAATGTTTGCTCATAATTAGCTCTGCAAAGTATTTGTCTCAAACTATTACTATTTTAAGTTTAAGCAGATCAAGAGGACAGCATATTCCTCTCTGTTTTGCTTGTGCTGAATTTATGTACAGGGACACAAAAGTTAGCGGGACAGCCAGCAACAAGCTGTATCGTGGGAGTTGAGTGCAGGGAGCTGAATGGAGACCAGACATGATGATGGTTACTACTTTCTTCTTTCCACCTAAGTGTCTCTGGGAGCTTATTCCTGAGGCTTTCCTTAGCCAGCTGCCATTCTGCACTCTCTCTCATCACTCATCTAGTGCAGGACAGCAGCAATGCAGTAATGGCTAAGTGCTGGGACCTCCATGGTGTGCATGATGGTATTCAGAAACCCTATCCTCACATGCTTGTGCTGTAAGGTTCATTTTTAAACAAAGGACTAGGACTGGAAAGAAAAATGTGGATGTGAGTGAAAGAGAAGAGCAGGGGGTGAAAGACCACTTTGTAGCAAATGAATTACATTCAGAGTCAATTTTTAACTAATTCTTCCTGTGGCTATTAAAAGAGCTAGTGTTACGTAGAGTCACAAACTAGTCCCCCAGAAAATGAGTATCAGTGAGAAATCCACTTCTGGGCATAAAGCATCCTCTTTAGAGAAAATCATTCTTGATGTCCATATATTAAGTTTATTCTCACTATTCTAAGGCAGGTTTAAAAAGTATAACAGGAAAGAATGAAGAACTGTTGGATTTATCCACCTTAAAGAAACAATAAATTGATCTCCTGCTGATGACAGAGTACTCAGTTGGGGGGAGACTAGAAAAAGAATAAAAGAAACCCTTCAAGGTCAACAATAGAGACTTCTTCAGCTCAACTTTCTCTCCTATACAGGACCTGGCTTTATATTTTAGCCCTATAATACATATATATATGTATTATATATGAGCCCTATTAAAAAATATATAATATGTATATTAGGGATATATAATATATATATATATTAGGGAGAAAATTCAGGAATATTATCAAATAAGTGAAAATAAAGACTAATACATGTGGGCATGAAACATTTTTCGCAACTTATTTGCCCTAATACGTATAACATAAACTTCTCTGTTTACTCTTTTGTTCTTTCCCTTCTGCCTTCCTTCCTTTTTTTTCTTTTATGAAAGGCCCTGTTTCAATCTGAGAGATTTATTAGGGAAAGCTAAACTTCTTTTCTTTAAAGAGCCTATACCAATGGTTTCATTTGTTTCCCTTTGCCTTTAACATTCTTAATTCTATTGCAATATAGAGTAACACCGTCTACTTTAATTGCACAACAAAGGGAAGCCTGTGCAAAGTGCCTTTTTTCCACAGTCATCTAGTCTGTATATTAGCTGCGAGGTAGAAACTTCTTGGAGGTGACCTCCTCAAGATACGCACAACTTGCCATCACCAATCCATAGGAGAGTTTGAAATGGGGTGTGAGGACTTGCAACATTTTGCTCAGTGTCTTGGGAGACACCATTATCATGACCCCTTAAATTTACTGTCTTTATAGACAACTTGCTGTGGGAAAGGGGGACTTCCAAGTTAACTCAGCAGCTTTGGCAAATGAATGTTCCAGGAGAGTATTACTGCAAACCCCAAGAGGAGACATTAGTCTAGCTCTTCATTAGCAGGGGTGAGAAAAAGCTGTCCTCTGTGTTCCTGGATAGGCAGACTTTATTCCGGTAGGAGTTTCTCTCTGGAATTCAATTCTCTGAAATTCTTAGTGCTCCCAAAGTCAGGCTTGTCTTTAATGGAAATGGGATAAGGGGAATCTGAAAATGTCAAGTGCAGAGTTTTATTTTTCAAGGAGACAGTGGGTTTACAAATTGGAAGAAAAAAACAATTCCTTTAAGCAGAATTAAAGTGCAGTTGTAAAAGTCCAATGCATTGCAATTTGACAATGTGCACAAACTGATAATACCACCCACTTGACTCATTTGCCAATTTGAGGTTATTTTGTAATCTCCCATGAGCTTCCCAACATAATAGAAGAACTCGGTGAGAATGTGGATGTGTGTATTGCCCTAAAACAGCAAATAACTTCCCACATTGCTTAAGAAAATATAGATATCTCCTTTCATTACCTTTTCTATAACAATGATATTTGCATATAAGTAACTTTTTCAGTATTAAATGTTGGTGTAATGTGTGTGTGAAAAAGATACAATGGAAATTTCAGAATAATATAAATAGTGTTAAAGAAAGTAATCGAGGAGGGTGGAATGGATGAAATTACTGAAAGTTTTAAGATCCTAGTACAGTGAGTATGAAACCTAAGTAGAAAAATATTCTTGATATTTTACAATATAGATATTAAAAAGAATCAGCCAAATTCACTAAACTATCTTTTTTTTTTTCTGAATCCAAGGTCTATAACCTGTGAAACCATTCTAAAATAATTTTATCTTTCTCTACCAGTACAAAACTATGCTGATAATAATCATAAATGTAGACAGGCTTCCTTTATTAAATTTTTTTTTGCGTTTTTTTTTTTTTTTTTCTGGCCAGGGCGGGGTTTGAACCCACCATCTCCAGCATATGGGGCCAGCGCCCTACTCCTTGAGCCACAGGCTCTGCCCCCTTTATTAAATTTTTAAGTTCAATGTATTTTAGAATTTTTAAACATCTAACTTACTGGACACATTCTATATGTCCCAATTAAAGAACGATTTTGATTGAGACATCTTTCTGTACTTAAAATCAATTACTAATGAAGGCTAAACTTGAATTAGCCATATTATGTACTCTTAAACATTTCTAAAGGAGATTAATGAATACAGCACAGCACTGAAAACATTTCCAACTATGATCTCTATCAGAAGAAATAATTATGAAGTTCTTATTCACTGTGCTGCACTTGGCTCTTTACAAAAAGTATATAGAAATTCTTGAAATCTGTGAACTTAAAGGTAAAATGATGAATTGTCCTATTAGTCTGATAACATTTTATACCACTGATTTGTTTTTTGTTTTATTATTATTTTGTTTTGAGTCAGAGTTGCTTGCTCTTTTGCCTGAACTAGAGATCACTGGCATCACCATACCTCACTGCAACCTCTAACTTCTGAGCTCAATGGTCTCCCTGCTTCAGCCTCTCGAGTAGCTAGGACGAGGCATGCTCCACCACACCTGGCTAGCTAATTTTTCTGCTTTTTGTAGAAACATATTCACTAAGTTACTCAGGCTGATTTCAAACTCCTGGCTTCAAGTGGTCCTCCTACTTCAGCCTCCCAAAGTGCTGGGATTACAGGTGTGAGCCTCCATGCCCAGCCTCCACTGATTTATTTTTTTAAGAGCTTTAAAGAACATACAGGTTATGGTTTGGGGAAATTTGTAAAATTTTTCTATAAGGCCAGTGAGAGGTGCCCTTTTTGTCTCTGCTTAAATAATTATAAAAGAGCAAAGTTATTTGCAAGAGGGAAACAGATCCATTTATGAATCGGTCCAATGGGAAGCCTCTCTCTATCTTATTAATAGGCAACATTCTACTTTCTCAAGAAATCATGACCAGTTATCAGACCTTGTTGTCTTTCAGAATATTTGAAGCCACTTGTCTTAGTTTGCTCTCCTTTATTTTCAAAGCTCCCTGGAGTGTTGTATACTTTCTTCCATTTTTACAGCACATCTTATTTTCTGAAGGTTATTAATTTCCAGATTTTACCCTATATT
>NW_003852519.1:5607921-5610629 GCF_000181295.1 Otolemur garnettii
GGGGCAGAGGAACTAATTTAGTGTGGTGTTCAAAGTGGAGAAGATTCTCTAGCGTTTGGTGTCACTGGCTGCCAGACCCAGAGAAATTCTGTGGTGTTGATGACCTTCCGTCTTTACTAAGAGTTGCCACGGCTATGTTGTAATAAACTGTAAGGTTGCAGGGAGCCACTTTGAGCCAACTTCCTGAGAGGACAATACTGCTTTTTCAAGTATTGGATCATCCATCCTATCACCACTGAGGTCTTCCCCTGTGACCCTTCTCAATATGGAAGGAAAATTAATGCTATGCTTAGGATAGGAGAGCCCTCTGAGAGAGAGCAGTGTTTTTTGGCCCACACAGGAGTAAGGGTAGAATGACTGAGGCCTATGTTTTTGCCTCAAGATATCTTCAAATGGCTGTTACATAGAGAACTTGTATGAGTCTCTGGAATTCCTAATTTTACTGAGCTCATGACCTAGCTCCAGGGAGAAGATGTTGAAAAGTTTATACCTTCTGGGCATTTCTATCAGCACCTCTCGCTTATCCATTGGGTGAAGGGTTCACTGTGATCAGGAAACCTAAATGTCTTAACCACTAACTCCTTCAATGGGACTGTTCTGGGTGGGATCTGCCTCTAGAATGAGGTATTAGAGAGATAGCATTATTGGTGGCTTTGAGGATCAAGTCATAGCATATTGGATCCACATTTTTACCTGACCCAAGACTGAATTTGTGTGGGGAAGCACAGCTAATGGACAGCACCAGGTGGAGGGAGGTAGATTATTTCTGTCTATGGAACTCATGCCATCCAGATACAGGTAGTGGAGCTAGTTGAAACCTATGGAACTTATAGCTCACAGGGCCTGGCCTCTCCTAGCTGGAAGTTAACTAGCTCTGATCTCACAGCCCTCTACAGTTATCATTTAGACTCAAAATTTTTAAGCAGCCGCATAAAACTCTGGCTTTCTATGAGTCTGAGGAAGATAAATCCCCCTTATTCTTTTGTGTAATTTTCTGTTAATCCAGATCTAGCTCTCTATCATCTTCGTGCCCAGCAGTTCTTTTACAAAAGTAAACTTTCACATTTATTCACGGTCTATAAGGAGATCACGCGAAACCTGGATTCACTCACCTATGAGCTATTCTTTCTGCCCTCGGTTACATTCTCTTGCCTATCATCATTCCCCTTTTAGATTTGATATTTACCCAGTGCATTTTGTTTTTATCCATGCCTCATATTCTTGTAAAAATATTTCCTAGCCCTTGGGATTAATTAGAGAAGAAACCCTCAATTGTTTTCAATGTCATTTAGTAGATAAAAGTGAAGCTTTGGTGGCTTACCACTATCTTATTCTAGTCAAAGTGGATTTTAAGGTAAGGGGTCAAAACCAATTCTGTGCATGCCTGCTTTCAGATGGCCCAAGGCTGAAGGAAAATGGTGCAGCAAAAGTAGCTTGACCTTACTTCTCTTCAATTTCATATTTATCTAGTACCAGTATTACCAACCCTCTAACCCAATATTTTTATTGTGGCACCTTAAGGAAGGACACTCTTACTGAAGGAAACATTACTGCAATATTTTTGTCTATCTATCTCTGTGCAACGAGAAGAAAAATTGAACAATTATATCATTGAGAACCACCAAAAAGCACAATTCTACCTAGAAAAGACTCCATCGTGAGACTCCATCATGAGACTTTGAGGGTTAGAACTATGCTAAATGTTTGCTTGTCTATTTGATCATTTTCCAATATGGCCCCAGGCAGAATGGTTTCATGAAACAACAATATCGTATTTCTCCAAGGTATTTTATGTAACATGTATTCAAGATGACAAGGATCGTACAGTAGACCTCCCCCTAACAATTACTAGCATACTCATGTGTCTTCTTGAAAAGCTAATATACTTTAAGTATACTTTAAGTATACTAAAATACTTTTAAAATTCCTAGCACCTCTTGGGAAAACTTTGAAGAGTATATTCAGAAAATTTTATTTACTCTATATTTTGTTGCTTTTCCTTTTCTTATTTTTATTGATGGGGAATTATATAATTATGAATTATTCTGAAGTCTTCATATATGTTTTATAATTAATTTATTCAGTTTTATATCATCATAAAATTAAATTTCTTTTTCTATCACCTGTAAAAATGGGAATTCTACGATGTTTTGCATTATATTTTTAGAACTTCATTTATAAAAGTTGTATTTTTTTTCTGGTATAATAATTTTCTCAGGGTTACACTATATCAATGTTTTCAAACAGAAACTGTGTATATCATCAATAGCTAACATAACATCTGACACATTGTTGGTGCTTTTTAATAAAGGTTTGTAGGTATGATTATTTTATAGATTGATACTCTTTGTTCATGAAATAGTTATAACTGCAATTTTATTGATCCATGCTTCTTATTCTTCACCTTCAATTCCATTTAAGATTCAAATATTTGGATATTAACTATTATTAATGTATGATTGCTATAGATTATTCTTTCCATGGATAATCTTTAAACACTTAGATACTGTTTCTCAGCAAATAGCATATTCTTTCTTTGGTGGTATTATATTCCCTGGGCAATTTTCTAAGCCACTTTGCTAAATAATTTCAAATTTTTTTACCTATAAGCTTATCTAATAAAAATTATAATAAATTTGTGTACAACCACTAGAATCCATTTTATCATCTTCATTCTGATCATCTTCATTTTATTTTAGTAAAAAATG
>NW_003852519.1:5611199-5615032 GCF_000181295.1 Otolemur garnettii
GTGTTAAGTATTTTATTCAAGGTAAGCAACATTAAAATGAAGATGAAGCTTCACTTTGCTACTCTAAAAGAACAAAGATCCAAGTGGGAGAGTCCACTTGAATAGAAGATAAAATAATGGTAAATATTAGCATAATAGCAATCATTCTTAGTTTGTGTTTATGTGTGTGTTCAGAAGCCTCGCTGGAGAACCTTTAGTTTTATTTATTAAAACATTAGTTTGGTTATGGTGAAACCTCATTCCACCAAGATAGTGGAACTCAGTCTGAATTATGACTAGGCCTTTTTCCTCCTTTGCCAGGGTTTCGTCTATGTTCTGGAAAGACTTATGTAGTAGCAGAATACTTGGAGAGAGTGGGAACTGAGACGCTCTTCAATCTTCCATCTTGTATTTCTGTTTGAGTAAATTTGCAATATACAGTAATGTTGTATTTTTTTGATCTTGTTTTTTTTTAATCATTAATTATTTTTTATTAAATCATAACTTTGTACATTGATGCATTTATGGGGTTCAGGGTACTGCTTCGATATACAATGTGAAATGCTTACATTGAACCAAGTAACACATCCATCACAATTATACTCATTTTTTAATAGTTTTGAAATGTACCATTACATCATGCACATTAGTTGAGGTCCCCCCAAATATTATGGTATACATACACCATGGAATACTATCCAGCCATAAAAAAGATAGAGACTTCACATCTTTTATGTTTACCTTGATAGAGCTGGAACATATTCTTCTTAGTAAAATATCCCAAGAATGGAAAAAAAAAGTATCTGATGTAGTTGATACTACTATGAAATCAATATATAACCACCTACACAATCATACGAATGGCAAAACATAACTATAGTCTAGAAAGTAGAAGGGAAGTAGAAGGGGACGGGAGGGGGATATGGTACAGTAGTTTTTTAAAAAATTATTTCAGCAGCAATAATAGATCACATTGAAAAACTACTAATAATCTTCTCATCTGAACTAGTTGCTTTCTAATTTTTCTGCTTCAGACCTGGCGTCTTCTCACCCATGAGCACAAAATACTAAATGAAGTTGGTATTGCCAATTTTCATTTAGTTTTATTGTGCTCAAGACTACCTACTAGTTTCTATCTATGTGCTGGCTATGGGCATCTAGAATTGTAGCAATAATAAGTATTATTAGTAGTAGTGATAATAGTAGAAGCAAGAATAATGAAAAAGTAGCTAACATTGTTGAATTCCGTTCACTTAGCTTTACCCAACTTGTCTCTGTGTTAAGGGGACAGGCTTTCTGTTACCTCTAGAGAGACTGTCGCTAACACTATTTCCTAAATTGGAGGGACTACCCCATTTTGATGGACTCAATGTTTGTGAGTAGATGTAATTCTTCAGTAAGTCTTTCTTGATTCCTACTTGATTTCTTGACTGAAATAAGTCTCCTTCCTCTGTGCTCTACAAGTACCTTCTTCAACCACTATCACAGAACATACATAACTATATTAAAGTCACTTGTAATCCCAACCATATAGTGACTCTTGGAAGACAAACACTTTTTCCTGCTCATCTTTTTTAAAAAATATTTTTCTTTTTTAACTGAGTACTTGGCACAGAGCCTGGGATAATGGCTTTAGTAACAACATAGTTACACGTTACCCACGTCCAAAGACAGATGCATCTTGTCCTATCAATTACAGGTTAGATTTAGGTTAATATGGTCCATTTAGTGACCTCAAACATTTCATGCAGCTAATGAATGAGCTGTTGAACATTTCATGCAGCTAATGAATGAGCTGAATGAATAAGGGTTCCTGTGACCACGTGGGCATCGAGTTCAACTGACCTTAGCTGTGACTGAGCCACATGGGGAAGACAAACCCTTCAAAGTGAAGAGAACTGCTCTGTACTTTGCGGAGGAAGAGGATTTGGAACCTGACCAGCAATGCAAGATCCAACAGCTGCCTGTCCAAACACCATTTTCAAGTCACATAAAGTTATACAGAGATGTCAGGCCCGTGGCAACCAGTCGAGCCATGAGAGCAGTGACAACCAGGGGCCCCGAACCAAATAGAAGACTGATGTACAGAAATTATATACCTTAGGAGAACTGCCCATCCCTCTCCCTCAGCCATGTTAAAGCCACACTTTCAGGTCCAGTAACTTTATTCTGATGCTGATAACCACAGATTCTGCAGCTGATTATATCTGCAGATTAAAACACTAAGCAATTATGAATTATGTCTATGCATCTTGCAATTGGATCACCTTTCAGGTAGCATCTGGGGTATATTAGGTGAATTCCAAAGGCCTAAAAACATTTAGCCCTGGCTTTACACAATGCCACTCAGTGCTCTGTAAATCTATATTTACCTTTACTTATTTTCTTCTCTTCCCGCTGCCCACACAGCCCTACAGTGCAGTTTGTATTAAAAGAAGTCATAGGTCTTCACCACCCCTCTGAAACTTCCCTCCACCTCCTTGCCTTACCTAAATCTTGGCCCTCTCCTGAGGACAATAATTTGTTTTATATCCTTTGCTGGGAATGTTATTCATTTTCTTACTCCTCAGCATTGGAAAGAGAATGGGATCAAGTGCAGTGCAGGCTCCACATAATTCTTTCATGTACTTCTTTTAAACTAAACAAAGACACAAAGAAACTGCTTTGGCATTGGTCTTAGTCTTCGTGGGTTGCTATAATAAAATACTATAGACCGAGAGGCTTAAACAACAGGCATTTATTTCTCAACAGACATTTATTTATTTCCAAGCTGGAAACTCCAAGGTCATGGTGTGGGAGGATTCAGTTCTTGATGGGGGCTTTCTTCTGGCTTGCAGATGCCACCTGCCCCATGTCTCCTCCCACTGGGGAGGGACGAAGTATCGATCGCTTCCTCTTATAAAGGCACTAATCCCATCCTTACAGCCTTATTTAAACCCAGTCATCTCCCACAGGCCCTACCTACTTATATCATCACCTGAGGGGGCAGAATTTTAGTTTATGAATTTTTGAGGTACACAAATATTCAATTCCTTTTTTTTTTGGCCAGGGCTGGGTTTGAACCCACCACCTCTGGCATATGGGGCCGGTGCCCTAACATTCAATTTCTATCAACATTCTTGTTCTCTGTGGTGGATTTGTTTGCTGTTACCCACCTTCTTTCCAGATTGTCCCCTTAAAGTCAGTTGGTCAGTTGGCACCCTGTCTTTCTGTCCACTTTAAGGCTTTGCCATCAACTCAGATCATTCTGATCTTCCTGTAAGTGGCCCAATGTCAATGACCTGGTCAAAGCTCTCATTTTATATTGCACAACTTCTAAATTACATTGTTAATTTGCCAGCAGAGAGATATGATATCTAGTAATTAGCAATGTTCAGATGCTGCACATTATTTAATAACCCACAAGTGAAACAATTGCTAATAATTTAGATTCCAGTCTCTTATGGTGACAATTTATCCCTTTAAAGACAGTGAATTAACACCTGCATGGTGTTAGCATCTGAAAACTGGACTATATATGTTTTTAACATTTTGTAGGGATGGCATAGTAAGAACACCTTCCAACAAAATACTTTCTTATATATTTGGTCTTCAGTTAGCTAAGATAACTTGTTGGCAATGGATACATTATTACCTCCTGTTTCAAAAATTTAGGTTTTCTACAAGTATGGCTAATTGAAAGAAAAGTCAGCAACATTCACACTTAATAATCACTTCTTCCAAGATTGAAAAATTACACACATAAACACACACATATATCCTGTTAGTTATATAACACACATCGTGAGTGCCACTAAAAATCTAGATGTTCTCTAGGACAAATGAACAGTAGACATTTTTTTTTTTTTTTTTTG
>NW_003852519.1:5615299-5629567 GCF_000181295.1 Otolemur garnettii
GCCGAGCCAACAGTAGACATTTTTATTAATTTTTAGATATTTCTATTCATTTTCATGACTACTTTAACATAGTTTTGATTAGTAGGACACTGCTTTAAAATCTGGGGTTTTAGGTTAAAATACTAAAGTTTTGAGCAAGGGTGTCAAATTTTAAAAGATCAGGATAATTCCCAGCCTTCAGGTTTCTATCTAGTCAGGAGATATACAACGATCTAACCCAATTCTGATTGTTACATATATAAGGAAACATAAAAGAATTATCCTAATAAATACTTTTTCTTATTGGCTGTATTTATTTATTCTGATTTGAACTGAGCTGTTTGTTACCATGTGTGTAGATTACAAATAGTTATCTTACCAGGATAGATAACCATAGTCTCTCTCTCTGTTTCCCTCCCTCTCTTCTTTACTCCCTACCTCCCTCCATCACTCCCTTTCTGTGATTCTGAGATACACACATGCATGTGTGTACATGTGTGTGTATAAGAAATTCTGATATGTATAATCAGAATTGTCTCTTTAAAATGTTCTAATAATTTTTCTTGCAGCATATACTTATATTCTTTTTTTTTTTTTGGACAGACAGAGTCTCAATTTATCACCCTCGGTAGAGTGCCACACAACATGGCACTTGGCGTCACACAGCTCACAGCAACCTCCAACTCCTGGGCTTAGGATTCTCTTGCCTCAGCCTCCCGAGTAGCTGGGAGTACAGGCGCTACTGTGCTTGGCTATTTTTTGTTGCAGTTTGGCTGGGGCTGGGTTTGAACCCACCACCCTCGGTACCCACTGAGCACAGGCGCTGCCCATAGACTTATATTCTTTATGTTGATAGTTTCTGTTTCTCCTCCTCCTCCTTCTTTTTCAAGACTATAGGGTTTATTTTTATATACCAAATGTTGGAATAGTTGCCTGGTGATAAACACTGTATGTGTATTCAATCAGCCCTACATATTGACCTAGAATCTAAAATAAGGAGATCTGGAAAAACAAACAATAAATGAAACAAACACACAAAAAATTAAATCTTGAGGATCTGAGTCAGAAACTGCTCAGGGTAACAAAATAGTGCACCTTACTGGACACAGTATCACTCTAAATTACATGGAATTGGCTACCAGCCCTAATTTTTCATAGCATTAGCCTTAAAATTAAGCAGTGTCACTTTAAAAAATATGTAACTAATGTTTCATTAATGTTAGATATAATGAAAACGTACACATGCAGGACCCTGGCTATCTTCTGAGTTTATACTATATAATGGGAATAACCCATTAACTATATCATCACATAAATAAATATAAAATATATCTAAACTTATTGTTACAAAGAAATGATATATCAAGAATGAAAAAGGGCTTAGATTTAATCTCTTTGAGTAAATCAGTAAAGATAGACTGATGATTCAACTGAGACCTGAAAAGAAGTTGATGTTAGCTAGTGATGATTGTGGGAATGGTGGAGGTTTGAACTGAGAAGACAGAGCATGTGCTAAAGCCCAGTGGCAGAAGGATACAAGCGTAGAAAGCCCTCGAGGTACTTGGAACACTGTGAGGTTAGAGGCCTATGCAATTGGAGTGCAGGAATAAGGGTAGTTCAGGGTGTCATAAGAGGAGAGTCTTCCAGGCTCTGCTCTGTTGTAAAAGATATTTGAGCCATGAGGGTATTTAAGCAAGAGGGTGTTTGAAAATAAAATTAAGTAATGGTTTAGTAGGATACGTTTGGAGTGTTTAAAGAGAATGGTGAGAGGTACCTTTAAGCTTTATTCTCTAGGTGAAGTGGACTCACTGAAGAATTTTGCATGGTGGGTAGCATGCTCAGAGCCATGCATGGAATGAGGTGTCTACTGTCAGCCCTTCATTTGGAGAGCAGACTGTTGCAATAGATTGATAGAGACCTGAGAGAAGTAAGAGTGTGGGGAGGGAGATAGCACTACTTTGGAAGTAGAATCATAGCTCTTGGCCAACAATTATGAACAGAAAGAAAATTAAAATAGCTGGAGCTTCAAGCCTTAGAGACCAGATAATTAGTGATGTCTTTATCAGAAATGAAAACACAAAATACATGGACATATTTGAGAGGAAAACCAATAAATTCACATTGCAGTCAAACACACATGTGTTATATTTGAAATGCCTTGAGACAATTCACTCAAAGGTGTTTACTGAAACATATACATATCAGGACATAGGGAAAGTTTGAGAAACTATTGCAGGATATAGGTCAATCCAAAGACTCTCTGTGACATGGTTCAGACCATAGCCAGGGACCTCGGAGTATACTTCATACCGACTTATTTGTAATGTGCATAATGCACTTGTATTTTTAAAATGATTACATATATACTTATGTTATTCATAATACAATTCTATTATGGTTAATAGAGTTTTAATAGAAAGAGGAGTGACAACCCAGTATATTAATATATTTAGTAAGAGAAATATACATGGTCTATTCTGTTTAATTCAGTCTCCCAAATGTTTAAAATAATAACTTGTAAAAAAAGAGAGTTGGTGGGGTGGCACCTGTGGCTCAAGGAGTGGGGCACCACCCCATATGCCGGAGGTGGCGGAATCAAACTCGGCCCTGGCCAAAAACGGCAAATAAATAAATAAATAAAATTAAAAGAGAGAGAGAGAGAGAGTTGGTATACATTATTATTACTATGAGTTTGAGAAACTAAAACAGCCTAAGTCATCTTAAAAGGAATATGCTAATATGATAGTGGAACCTCTATTTTCAGAATCAGGAAAGTATCCCAATAATATTCTGAAAGGTTTTGAACAGTATCAAAACTAAACAAACTTTATGAAAAATTTTTTCCAGGTAATCTAAATATCTTATTCCCAGACCACTCTATATTGTAAGGGTTTTACTTTATTACCTGGTTTCCCCTAATATTTACACTGATTATTCTCTATGGCTAGAGAGAGTTTTTAATCTTTATAGCAATCATTATGTTATAGACTATTTATTAAGTAGTTCTCTGCACTGACTGTGACCATAGGATACTTTGTCATAGGAGGAATATATATATTTTTAGTTTGTCTGAGTTCATAAAATGTCTGGAAAAAGACATTTGTTCTTTGATGCCAAGGTGAGATAACAACATAGATGGATTAATGTTTATTTTTCTTTTTACTTGCTACTTTGATAGAAATTAGAAAACATTATGTTCACTGGACAAATACTACCTTGAAAGTATTTTTAAGGAAGGATAATTGCTTTTAATGGGGTGATATTTAAAGTTACAAAAATAATAAAACTAGTTGAAAATTCTCAAAGCAGAGCAGGGAACTCATAGTAAACGGCAGGGGTAACTTTCCTTGCAGCGTTCCTATTTGAGGCTTACTAAATTTGTATTTTTGACACCATTTTTACAGACTCAAATTTAGTCTTGAATGTTTTCAGGAATCTCATGCATTCATTTTGGCAAATTATGTAGGCTTTGGAACAAAGAACTCACATGAAATAATTATTTGTATATCTGTTTTTACACATTATTACATTTCTTGTTCTTAATCCCCCATTCACTCACACACACACACACACACACACACACACACACAAATAAGCAGTCATTGAAGATGTTGGAAAGCTTCTACTGAACAACAGGAAAATATAGTTGTGCAGCCTCCAGAATACTTAGGTTAAACATATTATTTAAAAGTAAAAATAAAAGTGTATTTGCCAGACAATTTAAAGAGCACAGATCTGAAAGCTTTCGGGAAGGTTCCTCATGAAAACAGTCATGGCCAAAAAGTACTGAAATGACAATATAAAAAAAAATAATTAAAACCAGAGAATTAATCTTTGTCTTCACACACACTGGCTGATGCTAACACAATCTCAGAAACCACGTATTAAAAGCTACATTTTATAAAACCTCACTGGCAAAAATCAATAGAAAGCTTTAGTGGGTAGAATCTGTGTAATAGTAACAAGTAGAAAGGTTAGTGTAGAAGTTAATGGTTCTATCAGGAATAAAACAGAGTTAAAATGTGAAGGAAAGGTCTACCACAAGTGGTTCATTAACCTTTTAGAACCCCAGAGTATCCTCTCTTTAAAGATTACAACAAATCTGGCACAAACTCTACGAGCGTTTGCTAATACTCCGTCTCAGCACAGCACTGTTTAAATTTCTTATGATAGAATTATTTTCATTACAATTATATGTAATGCTAAAACGAAAATGGAAGGATTAGATTGCAGAAGGCATCAGTAAGTACACACCATAGAGTTTGTGTTGTTACTGTTTTTCCTTCTGGGTCTTCTTTTGTATTTGATTTGGCTTCAGACTGACCAAAAGTGATAGCAAATGACACAGGGTCCAGTGAAGAATTACCTTATAGTCACAGTTAAATAATGAAGAGTTAGCTATTCTTCTCTCAGAATTCTATTAATTTTCAGCCTCCTCCTACTGGCATTGAAATGGATGAGGAATGTTTTAACCACTCCTGGCATCATTCAGAGCAATAAAATATTATTATCTTCTTTTGGCATAAAAATATATCTGTGACTTCTGAATCATCTAGTAAAAATGTTTTGAAGACGGGTAACGATTTGACTTACACTGTGATGATTCAAAGGTACAATTATGGTAACAAAAGCTATGGTCTGAAACACATTGGCATTCCTAATGATTTAATGTCTTTGGTTGGATTGGGTCACGGTGTTTACCCCCTATTTTCTGTTATTTCTTTTGATTAGTTTTCAATCTTAACAAAAAAAAAGAAAGGCGAATTCCATTTTCCCCTTCCCTGCCCATGGTATATTTCCCACTTCCTTCTTTCTCCCTGTCCTCTCTCTCAAATCTTTCCTGAATTTCTTTCATTAAATTTCAGGGTGGAAGTTTAAATGAGCAGCTGCCACAGCAGGCATTGCCAATGTTCTCTGGCCAACCAACCAACAGGGGGTACTCTTGTACAGGATGGCTGGCTCCCCTTTGGAGACAGAACTAACCTTTGTGACAAATTCAGAGTCCACCAGCTTGGAGCCCGAAATCCCAGACCTCATATTCCTTCCAAATTTTCCAGTTGGTAATCTCTCCTGCTGGGCCGATTCCTTTCAAATTTCCATATAATCCAAAAATAAAGTTATTTTTATTTCTTCTTCTGTTTTTTTTTAAAGAGGGGCAAATTCAGTTCATAATTAGGGGAGGAGTAGATTTTGGATTCTATCCCCTACATGAAATCTGTTATAAATATGTCCTGCCAAAATCCTGCACTGTAATGTGCCAGTTTTGTAATAGGTTTAGTTCTCTGCTCTTTTTCTCTAAGTCCAAATTCTCTGTCATTTTAAAGCATTTTGTCCTTGAAAACCTCCCCCACCCCATTTTTTTTTTTAAGATGATGTGGTATGCGTGTTTTCAGCCATCCCATCTGTGACAGCTAAAGACAAAAACGTCAGCCTGAGTTTTGGCACAACTTGGGATTCTGTCCTATAATCTCATTTGTGCTTGTCCTAGAACTGTTCTTATTAACCAGAATTCTTATCTCATTGCCACAGACGAGGGCAGCATTGTGGCTCTCCGAGTACAATCGATGCGTTGGCTACAACAACGTCCAGATCTTTGTTAGAGCAGACACCATCCTTGGAATTGACTCTGATGTTGAAAATTGCTGAACCTCTTAATCTGTTCCATTTCTTTTGCTTGAATGATGGTCGGTACCGGGTAACTTCAGAGAACAATGATTCTGGCTCTTTGAAATGTTGATTTTCATCTGTGGCATGATGGGATGAGCACATAAACCCTTTATGTAGTTGGTCGATGATAATAAAGCTTTCTACAAAGAACACCATATTTACCATTTAGTTGTCATCTCACTCGCCAGAAAGCTTTGTCCATAAACACGGAACAGCCTTCATGAAGCCTAGAGTTAAATGAGAACTTTGACTTGGCTGAAGTCATTTCAACTTTTTATATGTTTTGTTGTGCTTCTTTCATAGAGTTTTAAACATAAAACTTCATTAGATCTTTAGTCTTTGGCACTAGAATTTTTTTTTTTTAAGTCAAGCTTGTAATTCGTAATTTTCTCTTTGGTTTGTTTGAATCATAGTGATTTTTTTGGAGGGGGGAGAGATAAGCCTTTATAATTCACACAGTAAATTATATAATACAAAACTCATTCATAATAAAATAGTGTCTATTTATCCTAATGGTCACATTACAGGATCCATCGCATGGGACTGGTGCCTAGTTTTATCTCTATGGCATAAATAGGGCTATGAATTGCTGGCAACTTGGTAACGTGTTTTTCATCCAGAAAGAATAAACTCCCTAAGGCATTTACCTATTACTCCTGAGATCTTACATTTGTTTGTCGGCTATGAACTGCTTTCTGTCTGTGCTAGATACAACCCCAGTGTTACTACATTATTATCAAAGACATCATCTCAAAATCCAAAAACAGAATCTTGGTGGATTTAACAACTCTAATATGTGAAGCCAAATAAGTCACAGAGCTTTAATATTTGGAAATAGAGTCATTACACTTTCTATTTTAGAATAGTTAAACTACAAACAAATGCTCAAGACGTGAAAGCAGTGACATCACTCGGCAGGTATTTTTTTTTTTTTTTTTTTTTTTGCACTTTCTGGAACGTCAGGCTAATTTTATCAACTTTCGGTATGTGTCAAACCTGTATATGGGCGACTCTTATTTGGGTAGATCGCTTACTTCGTGGGGTAGAATAGGAATAACTATTACACTTGATGGGTTAGCTCATCCAGAAATCTAGGATGATACACCCATGATAGCATGAAGTGTGTCCCTTCTGAGCACCACTGGCCCAGTAATATGCAATGAAAAGGAAACAGTACAGGTGCAACAATAGACTCACAGTCTCAAGAAAATTCACAGTCTGTGTGATCTCCGTCAGTAAGAGAGAAGTTTCACGTATTACACTCAACAGTGACGGCAGAATTTTCAGCTGTTAAAAGCAAGGAAAAGTGCTTAAAAGACGTGATTTCTCTCCAGTTAATTTGTTTGGATGTCCAATGAGCAATCTTGTACCAAATACAAAATAGGAAATATAAATAAATTTTTTATTTGGTCACAAAAACATACTATTAACATTCAAATTTTGAGAGGTAAACAGTATGTTTTATTCATTAATTTGGAATCCCCCTTTGCTGATAGTGCTTTATGTTTCTATGACTTATGAAATAAACAATTTATCTCCAGTCCTGTCACAGTTAGTGATGTCTATTCAAATTCAGGGTGAGAATCTAAACTGAATCTATTCATTGGTCTTCGAGCTTCCCAGATCTGCACACAGCCCTAACTCCTCTCCATACTAACTGTGTAACGTTGGGCAATCTGCTTAATACTTCTGAGTTTCAGATTCTTAATTTAGGAAGTGCTGATAACAGTACCATTATCTTGAGTGGTTCTTTAGAGGAAATTTTATGCTGTTTTCCTTTCTCCCTACCTGTGTCTGTGTCTTTCTCTGTCCCTTAATCTCTCATTCCCTATCCCGCCATGAGTATCCACCCATCATCTATCTGTCTATTTATGTGTGTAGCTATCGATCTGTCTATTTATTTACAGATGTACCTAATGTTTCCACATGGAATTAGAAATTGTTTTCCAATACCTAAGATGCAATATGAAATGCAGAATAGTATAATAGAAAATGAAGAATAGGACAAAGAGCAAGGAGAATATTAAAATTTTAAAGTCGCCCATAAAGAGTCAATCTGTTGCACAAAAAAAGACTGAGTATAGCCCTTTTGTTTTACTATGCTTGCCTACTGTTTTGTTTTTATCTCGGTGGCAGTTTAGAATATGGTCTTACCTGATTCCATATCACCACGATATGCCCTGGGTTTGTTTGCATGGTCAAATGGAATCGATAAAGCTGGCAAGATGGGTACGATGAACATCATTTGGCAAGAGAGCTATCACAGTGTCAAATATGCAAAACCATGCATGACATTTTGCGACACATACATTGCATTTTGCCAATCTGGAAATAACCTCAATTTTTGCATCCATTTCTTTATGAAGCCGAGATAAGTAAACACACATGTAGACTAACTAATTAACCCTAATATTCCTAAAACCATTTGTGTGGATTATAAGAGTGATGATGCAAAATGTTACAGCGCAAATCAGATACCGGCTCCACAGAATAAAAAAAAAAAAACGATTACAACTTCAGTTTTGTTGGCTACAATGTATGCATTTATAAGTACCCATTTTCCATATTTTTAAATATAAATTAGCTTGAAGGTTGCTCTTATTTTATTCTCATTTTAATTTCCAGGGAGCAAAGAACAGGATTTACTGTATTTCACAAGTTAGAACAAAAGCAGACTCAGTGAAATCTTGGATTTTTCTCATAACTGAACACTTCCCCAAAGTTTTGAGCTTACAACTAAACTTGACTTGTTTCAAATCCTAGAAAAGTTAGCTGAGTTACATATGCATTAGGATGGGTTAATCAAGCTCATATATGAGAACCAACAGAATTAATCCTTAACTATCTTTTTAGAAGGAAAGGAGGAGGCCATGTTTTAATTTGTTAGTTCAAGAGATGGCTTGACATTGCCTAAAAAGGATCTTACGATACCTGTGTATTCCTCAGAAATATTTAAATACAATATTCCTAAAATTATTATCCAGAAGTATCTATTAATTCAGGACTTAATTAATACATGAAGCTTACTGTGGTGAGGAAACACATACATATTAAATGAGCCCATATTTTTAAAATATGGACTAACGCGTGCTACTAGCTGTGCCAAAATCCTTTGAAATAAATGCATTTTTATTCTTTCAGTAAAATACCATTAGATGGAAAATTTGATAGTATATCTCAATTTAAGTCAGGACAAAATTTCAAGCAATGAAAAGGTTCACCTTTTACCTCAGAGATCAGGGAAAAAGTATTTGGAATCTTGGGAGAATTTCAAGTCTATATTCATGATGTAGACTCCGTTTCTGTGGCTCAGACAACCAAGATGAATGAGAATCCAGCTCTCCAGGTTAAAATGTTTCCCTTTATTCATCTTTTACGGCCGTTTATCTCTATATATCTACTTTGCCGGGTTCTTAGGAAGATGAGTGGAATAGTTTGCTCTAAAGTGCTTAAACTCTTAGGAGGAAAAGTAGGCTATGCGAGCAAATTATTATTATCATTATCACGGTAACAAACACAGGGGATAATTATTTTTGAGTCAAAAAGAACAAGTTAAAGTGTGATTCTGCATCAAAAATGACATGGTGGGTGGTAAATGGTTTTCACTTCTATAAAGAGCAGTACAATAATTTTCACATTGCACCGCTTCTAACATTTATCCTCCAAAGGCCTTGCTTAATGCTCTCGCTTTCAAAATTTCTATCTTTCCTGCCCACATACATTTGCTAACTTTTGTCCTTTGCAACACTGGCGTTGCCTTCACATAATTTTTAAAAGGGAGTTAATTTCTTGCCAAAAAGAGATTATAAAAATGTTCATACTTTATGCGCGAGAGTTTACTGTATTGTGTATTTTGTTTTACATTACTGTTCGAGTATAAATTTAAAATATGTAATGGCAGTTTTTCTTTGCAAGTTTTATACAATTATTTCTCATTTATCCTAATGTTATCCTTGGCTAGAAAAACTGACTTCTCTTTTTATCCTATGTTCCTGAGCTTCATTTTCCATAATCTAGACATATATATATATATATTTTTTCCTGATTTGCATTAATTGTATTAGTTACATGGAGCTCTTCTTGAACTTGAATCAATAGCATTTTGGGTGAAAGCAGGGGGTTAATTCTATTCCCCAGGCTTAGTGTCTATTAAAAAAAAAACCGCAAACTCAATTTTGCAGATGATCGTGAAAATAGTAAAGGGGTTACCAGCTTTAAAGTATCAATAAGTCTCAAAATCTGTTCTTAGTTTGTCTCCCACTTTTTTTATTCTCCTCTCTTCTTACCTCTAATCTTTCATTTCGTCCTCTTCTGAGGCTTCTGCACTTGGATTTTAGCTAGACATTCATCTGTACATGTACATTCTTTTCTCTCTCTCTCTCTCTCTTTATTTATTTATTTTTTTTTTTGAGACAGAGTCTCACTTTGTCACTCTCATGGAGTGCTGCAGTGTCACAGCTCACAGCAACCTCCAGCTCTTGGGCTTAGGTGATTCCCTTGCCTCAGCCTCCCAAATAGCTGGGACCACAGTGCCCGCCACAATGCCTGGCTACACATCATATACATTCTTTTCCTCAACTTTACTGCAACTATCACCTTGAGTTAAACTATAGAGCTGAGTCAATTCTTAGTTATTTCCTGGGAGGTATACTCTACCCTCGCCTTCCTATGGATATCAAGGTTTGGTGCTAAGAGGGGTAAGAGGGGATAAGGATTGCAGGGTTAGCTAAAGAACTGAGGCACCATAAAACACTGTTTCTGCTTCTCATTCACCACTCTGGGAGATACGACAATATAGTCATAGTTACATGTGATTTTCTGTTCTGGTGAGTATGCACACTTTCTTTCTCCCTCTCTCCCACCTCTAAGTTTCATAAATAAATTTCGAACTACCTATTACCTGTTTTACATGTATTTTTGTCCTTTTAGTGACTGCGGAAAGAGTGTTTGCAGTAAAATTACATTCTTGTCATTTCCTGACTCCAACATTGTTCAATTTTAGAGTTTTCCAAAAGAAGAAATTTGATGGCCCCTGGAAGAATTCTGCATCAAGTTCTCCTCGTTGTGAAAATGATTCAAGACTGACTGCCACCACTTTCTGAGCATGTGACTTAAAGAGACAGATGTATGTTAATCGATTATTGATAGTTTTGGAAAAGTTTAAAGACCAACGTTTCTGAGGTTGTGGGAGCCTGTGTGCCACTGGTACAGCATCTCAAGTTCATCCTCCTTTCTTCAGGTGGAGTAAGATGAGGTTACTGGAGTAGAGCTTTGAGCAACTAACAGGTAAAAGTGTCCCAGACAAAGTATTGGCTGTAAAGGTCTGTATTTATTTACTTTATATTTGTGAAAGTAAGATGTTTGCACTATAAAGTATTAACATAAATTAGACTTATTTGTTCTAAATAAATTTTTTAAATGTATAATGAATCTATTCTGTGTGCTATCCAGAATGATACAACAATGTATTAGAATACAACTGGCCAAGATCATTTAGTGGAATTTACTTTTTTTTTGTTTTGAGACAGAGTTTCAAGCTGTCACCTTCAGTAGAGTGCCATGGCATCACAGCTCACAGCAACCTCAAACTCTTGGATTTAAGCGATTCTCTTGCCTAAGCCTCCCAAGTAACTGGGACTACAGGCGCCCTCCACAACGCCTGGTTATTATTGTTGTTGCCATCGTCATTGTTGTTTAGCTGGCCTGGGCGGGTACAAACCCCACAGCCTCGGGGTATGTGCTACTGAGCTACAGGTGCCACCTGAATTTACATTTTTGTTTAGAGGCACATACAATAAGCAATGAGTGGCTAGATAGGTAAGTTATACACAAAATGGGGAGGTGAAGGGCTAAGAAAATAAAAATAAGAGTGGGAGGCTTGGAACATGCTAGAGGTGAGTGGGCCGGTTGAAATAAGGACTAGGTGAGCAATCCTCGGGACACAAGGAGGTTGGGCAAAACCGGAAAGAGAGAAGTCCTAGTGAAGCAGATATCTCAGTAAAAACAGACAAAAAAGGAGACTAGGACAAAGATTCTGAGGCAGAAACACGTCTGGCACATGCTATGAACAAGAATAGGCAGGGTGGAGTATGACGAGAATAAGAGGTGCGGCTTTGTCATGAAGCCGTGTGCCAATAAACCACTTTCGTGTTTATTCCAGAGAAGTGTGTGGCCATTGCCAAGTTTTGAACACAGAAGTGGCGTGGTCTGCCAAATTAAAAATTGTATTTCATTAGAATGGAATTGATGACCAATCAAAATGGGAAACCGAAAATGGTGTCAGTGTATCTTTTTTTTTTTTTTATTCAGTAGCTTAAAACAAAATTCTCTGTAAATCAAGATTTTTTTTGTCACTTGAATTAATTAGAATTCACCTGAGGACTTGACCTTTAAAGGAAACTTATAGTCAACCTTTTGTAAAGACTTCTTCACTTCCCTGCAAATAATTACGTTGTAGTTTATACTCAGACCATGTCCCACATCATTTCTAATAAAATGGAAAGTGGAATAAAAGGGACCCTAGACAATCAAAGGTAACCAGATACATTGATCCCAGATGAATTGACCAATTTTGGGGGGAGATTGAGGACTGAAGACAGGTGTGTATAGGATGTTCCACAGATCATTTTGCAATTCCAATGGACTTCTGATCTTCAATATTTTTTTTCCCATGTGCACATGTGAGGGGTGTATGCGTGCTAACATGTATGTTTTAATGATGGAAGCTGCTCATCTTTACATTTATATCTTTATTATGTTCATCCAATTATTCTATTATTTCTCTCTATGTGTGTGTCTTTCTTTCTTCCTATTTTAAAAATAGCAATGCCTAATTTCATCCTGGAAAACTGACAAGATAAAAATTATCTGGCATTCCTTGTTAGCACGGGTAAATTAGGATCCCAGGATTTTGGAGTAGAATATTCTTTTTATGCAAAGCAACAGAAAAGATAAATCATTAAGAGGAAAGTAATCAGATGAATTAGTTTTCTCCCACCATGGCACTATGAGACCCTTTTGACTACATATGTTGCTAATTTCTTGCTTAAAACCTGACCACACAACTTAAAGTGTTCAATGTTTGTTAGAATTGTTGATCTCACTCCCATCAGTTCAATTGTTTTATGTTTTATGTTACCTTGATTTTGACTTATATATAAGAAGAATAAATAGGAAATCATAAGTATGTCACAAGAGGGTACAGAGGAAGTATCTGCAGATAAAGACAACTCAAGACGTGAAAGAATGGCAGTTGATATATAAAATAAAATCTGTATTTTTCTCTCGGGTTAGCTGGGGGCATGCCTTTTAATTTATCCCAAATGTCACTTCTATAACATGCTATCAGTGGCTTACTTCTGTTATTTAGTTCTTATATTTCTTTTGATGTCCTAAAGTATACATTTCTAAAATATATTAACATTTATTATTAAAGTTTATTATTTAGTAAAAAGGAAATTTGATAGGCAAACGTAAGGAAGCATTTAAATTACGGTAGCTAATTTTTCTTTTTTCATGTGTTCCAGATATTAACACCTTTTTGATGTCTTGTTGAAGCCACTGAGAAAAAAAAACACATGAATTTATTTTTTTTAAATCTAAACAATTCCATCGAGAAAGCACTCATGGTGAAAATAGTCTATATTATGTGAACTGTATGAACCGTGTGATGCTTGTGATCTGATAAGGGGACAAGTCCGGCATATAGGTACATAGTTCGTAAATACACCTGACCTCCAAAAAATGTCACACAGCTATAGTGTAAAAAGAATATTTTACATATATTTTAATTAATATGAACATTTTCTGTCAAGATACATTCACCTTGTCATGCTGACTTTTAATAAAATAATTGTGAAAGCTTTAATTATCTCTTAAAATTATAAGTACAGTCTTGGGTTGCATAACAAGGGGTGATATGTTCTGAGAAACGTGTTATTATGGGATTCTGTCATTGTGCACACATTGCAGAGTGCACTTCACAACCCTAGATGGTATAGTCCACTACACTTCTAGGCTACATGGTATAGCCTGTTCTTCCTGTGCTGCAAACCTGTATAGCCTGCTGCTGAATTGAATACCACAGGCAATTGTAACACAGTAGTATTTTTGGATCTAAACATAGGAAATGCACAGTAAAATTATGGTATCATCATCCTACAAGACCACCGTCAAATAGGCAGCCTGCCATTGACCGAAACGTCGTGATGCATTGCAGGTCTGTGTTTACATTCATTTTGTCTCATGAATGTTTTCTGCCTATATGTCACTAACTTTTCATGTGTGGTGACAAAATTGGTCACTCATCATTAATGAAATGACAAGTCACCTAGCCAAGCTGTAAACATAGTAGATTTTACAAATAAACTTTAAAAGATTAAAGCCCCTCTATGTTTGCCTACGGAGTGTACGCATCAAGAGAGTTGACTGGATGCTTCCGCTGTCTTCTATTAAGGGTAATTGAATTAAGTGCACACATTATGCACTTAAACTGACAATATCCTTTTTAGAATTAGAGCTGAGAGCAAGCAAACAAGCAGTTAGAATGTTCGCCTTTCTTCTTGGATCCCAGGGTCCTTTATAGAGGGAAAAAGAAAAACATATTTCCATTGATCTTGGGTC
>NW_003852519.1:5630046-5639492 GCF_000181295.1 Otolemur garnettii
AAAAAAAAATAAAGACAAAGTACAGTCATATTGTTTTCAAGGAACTTGAAATCAAATTAGTGATGGTAAAAGAATTATCCTACTAACAATGTATAAACACTGTGAACAAGTTCTGTAAATGTGGCAGATAAACCAAGGCAGTGGCAATAGAAAATGAAGAAGTCGTGTATTTGAGGAGATATTTTAATAGCAAGGTTGACAAGATTCTATGTTAAATCAAAGTAAGAAAAGGGAGGAATCAACTGTTACTGACATTTCTTGCTGCTGTGATTAAGCGGATCGACTATCATCACCCATGATTAGAACAAAAGCGTGGTGCCTTTGTGGTGCTATAATAGAACACCTGGAAATGGATAATTTTTAAAAAATAGGATTTTATTTTTCATGGCTCAGAAAGCTGGGAAGGCCAAAGTCAAGTTTCTGTATCTGGGAGGACTTTCTTACTGGGGCCTCCCATGGTGGAAGGCTGAAAGGCAAGAGGGAGCAAAACCATTTATGCAAGCACTTGTTATAACAGATTTCATCCGTTAGAAAGAGCTGAACCCCCATAATCTAAACACTTTCCCAAAGACCCCATGGTTCAATGCTGTTGCATCGGGGATTACATTTCTAATGCACAAATTTGGGAGACACATTTAGACAATAGCAGCAAGTTTGATGGAAAATAGCGGATTGTGTACAGTTGAAGGTTCCTGCTGTTTGTTCAGGCAGAATGGCCAATGTTCTAAACATTCAGGAGAAATGAGCAAAAGGCAACTGGAAATAAATCCACAATTCAAAAAAGATTTAGTCACTATCGGGTAAAAGGTGGTACTGGAAGCCATGATGGCTGCGTCATAATATTGGAAGGAAAGATTGATCTTGACATGAGTAAAACGTCATAAAGAACATAATCCTCCAGTTTGTCATTAAAAATTATTCCATAAGTAAAAAAGACAAATACAGAAAGTAAGAGGGTAATTATAAAGACTGTGATGAATAAATATTATAATTTAAATATATGGAAAAATCTATAGGCACACGTCTATTCACATATACATACACATGTGTGTAAGATTGTCAATTCTTGATAAATGACTCTAACATGTGATTTCATTTTAGAAAGAAAGAATTTGAGGGGATTAAAGTGATCCCTATGTAGCCTATTGATGGCATTTTCCTTTCATTTTATTATCATATTTTGTAGTATTTTTAAATAAACAGGCTATTTATAACATTTCCTAGTGATGAAATCTCAGATTTTGTGGTATATAATCCTTATTTTCCATCTTAATCTTTGAAGAATTTTTTTTTCTATATGGAGTGGGTGGGTTCAGTTTAACAATTTATTTGTCCATTTTATTATATTTTGTTTTCTCTATTTTAATAACAGTTGCATATATTTATGGGGTACATATGATACTTTGATACTGCAAACATTTATCTTTTCTTTGTGTTAGGGACATTCCAATTTTTTGGTTCATTCATAATATAAAATGACTTAGGATTGAATATAGTAATCCTGTTACGATATCAAGTATCAGATTTATTCATGCTATGTAGCTATATTTTGTACTCCTTATTTGTCTCCATTTTATCCATCTCTCACCACTACCTTTCCCAGCCTGTGGTAACCTTCATGTCCCCATAAAGTCAATCATTTTAATTTTTAGTTCCCACATATGAGTGAGAACATGTGAGATTCATATTTCTGTGCTTAGCTTATTTTGTTTAACATAATGTTCTCCAGTTTAATACTGTTGAAAATGACAGGATTTCATTATTGTAAGGCTGAAAAACATTCCATCATATACCTGTATCACATTGTCTTTATCGGTTAATCCCCTGATGGACACGTAGGTTGTTTCCAAATTTTGGCCATTGTGAATAGTGCTTTGATAAAATGGGAGTGTGGATGATTTCCTTTCTTTTGGATATATATACCTAGCAGTGGGATTTCTGGGTCATATGCTAGTTTTCTGAGGAACCTCCATCCTCTTTTCCATAGCAATTATACTAATTTACATTTCCACCATTAGTAAACGAAGGTTCTCCTTTCTCTATACCCTTACCAGCATTTATTATTTTATCTTTTAGATAAAAGCCATTTTAACTGGGGTGAGATGATAGTTCATTGCAGTTTTAATTTTCATTTTTCTGATGACTAATGATGTTGAGTAGTTTTTAGTATACTTGATGGATATGGGTATGTCTTCTTTGGAGAAATGTTCAGATTTCAGATCATTTGCCTATGATTAATTAGCATATTTCATTTTTTTCTATTGAGTTTTTTTTTTTTAGCACTTTAGATGTATTGTTCCACTGCTTTCTAGTTTCCATCATTCTTTCCTGAATATCAGTCATCAATCTTCTTGTTGCTTATTTGAAAATATTTTCTATTTTCTTTTGGCCTGTTTTAAGCTTTCTTCTTTGTCATTGGTTTGTAGCAATTTAACTAAGATATACTAGGAGGCTATTTTCATAATTATTAGTAGCCTCAGAACTTTCTCCATCTATAGTTTAATAACTTACCTTAATTTTGAAACTTTTTGTCATTATGACTTTGAATATTGCCTCTTGCCCACTTTTTCTTTTGTACCATTTATTACTTTCTTATCATTTTGTTTTGCCTTATATGCCATTTACATTCTTTTTAATATTCTCTCCTTTTCTTGGCATTTCAGTTTAAATATTTTCAATTGCATTGTCTTTAGTTTCACTGATCCTGTCTCCTCTCCTAAACTGTCATTATGTGAACTTATTGACTATAAAGTATTATTTTTAGATTTTAAATTCTACTTGATATTTTTCCTATATGCCAAATCTCTGATAAATATCTCCTTATTCGTATCTATATTGTTAATCTTCCATGCTCTTTTCTTTTAAAAGTAATACAGTTTCTTGAGAGCTCTTGCCTCTGACTCTAATATCTGATTTAATTATGGATTTTCCTGATATTTAAAAAAGTGTGTGTGTGTGTGTGTGTGTTGTGGTCCTATCTTATGAATTGATTGCATAATTTTTATTAAAGGTAGAACATTTTGTATAAAAAGGTAAAGTAACCTTTCTCCTATGAAGCTTTACCCTATCTTCTACTCAGCAAATTGAATAAAGACTAATTAATTTGTTTTAATAATGGACAGAATTGACAAAGGGCAAGATTTGCCTTTGATCCCAGAGCAGAGTCTTTCCCTTTTCCATCAGGTAGCCTCTGTGTTTATTGAAGCATTTTCCTCATCTCCTTAGCATTCAGAGATTGCCATCAAGTGTGTCTTCTGGTGAACTTTTTAGGATTCTACTCAAATATCTTTCGAATTTGATAAAATGTCTTAAGAGGATAGCCAGAATTCAGAAAGTTTAGTTCTCCAAACTTCCCAGAAATGCTTTCATGTCAAAGCTCCAATTTTGATTTTTGACTCTTATCAGCCTGGGCCTTCTATCTGCTAGTGTGATAACCAAGCCCCCAGCCCTTGGTCCCCTCCTCAATACCAGTGGGGAACAAGCCCCCTACCCTTGAAAAGGAAATCTCTCCTAAGTCTTTTAGCTTCAGCCTCCACAGGGGTGGAGAAGTTAGATTCTGGGAAGAAAGCTGAAGGAGGAAGGGAGGGGTGGATTCCAAATAAAGCCCCGATGGATCCCAAGTTATTCTCAGAAACTTACTCAATTTGTACCCCCTAAACTATGTAACTTTTATCTTATGATTTGTGAGCTAATGTATTTTAAGTTAGCATGTACTTCCACCCTGAATTGTGTAACCCCTTATGATATACCCCATCTTATGATGATGAAGTAATGTGTTTGTGATGTATCTTGTGATTATGAGCCAATATGTACCCCCACCTTGCAACCCACTGCCTTAATTGCTATGATTGGCTTTTGTATTGCACTAGCTTGCTGAGCATGCATGACTATGCAGAATAATGGTATAAAAAGGCTATCCCCCAATATTCAAGGCTGCTTGTTGGCCCACCACAATAGCCCCAAATAGGTACACCTGCAGATGTATTAAATTCCTAATAAATTTCTATGACTTAATTACATTTGAAGTAGGGCCCATCCTTCTCTCGCATCTGCCATTTCATTTCACTAGTTGTGGTTTTTCTGCCCAAGCAAACTCTGGGCTCCTGCTTCGAATCCAGTAATGGCAAAGGCTTTTGGAGCAGAGGGGCTCAAATGATCATCTCTCCTCCCCATTCTGCTCCATCGGGTCCCTAAAATGCTGACTGCTTCAGTGGTTCTCCAAATGTTTTTTGCACATGAATTTATGCAGCAATTTTTCTTGATATTTTTGGTAGCGATGTTGTTTTTTCACAAGCATATTCTGAAGTCCTACAAAAGCTGTTAAAAAGGTCATTTGAAAACACTAAACAAATTAAATGCAGATGGTAAATGTTAAATTTCATATTCCCCATCTCACAATATTATTTTAGAGTTTATATTGCAAAAGTTTAGAAAGTGATATAAAATTATGAACACATTTAATATTTTTAACATTGCTGGAAAATTATAAACCTTAAACTTGTAATTTCTTAGAATTTTGTGAGGTGTTATTCATGGAGGCATGTTAATAAGACTGGTGATTATTGATTATTAAGGAACAGAATAATAAGCGGGTTAATATCTCCAAGATTAGCTTCCAGCTCCTTTCTATGAAAATCCTGAATGTGATGAGTGACATTAAAAGGTAGGCAAGTGCTTTGGGAAAAATGGAGAGAATGGATGTGGTCACCTGCTAATCACAGACCCCCTGTGTAGAGACAGGTTAAGAAATGGTGCAATTACCTAGGTTCCTAGCTTTCTGGAGAAAAGTTTAGTTATTATTATAAAAGCAGGTGATACTAGTCTGGTATATGATTTTATGAAACTAAAATGTATAGGAGCAGTGAATTTGTGTGTATAGTCTGTGGGCTTCCTTTTTATTAGTAATAAAAAATTCCGAATTACCTAAGGTATGATCAAATTTATAATTTACATTTATGTGAACACCTCCATCTATAAAAAAGTAGTTAAAATAATTGCAAAATTAGTTATCTCATTTTTAAAAAGGGAAGAAAAAAATGAGGCATATTCTGTCTTTACCTAGAAACTAATATGCATGTCTGTGTGAAATTAGATATGAATGGTGGTAATATCTAGACACAAAGTCTCCTACCGAAGGGACTACTTGAGAGAAGATCAGCTATAAAATTTAACAAATGCTTCAGACATTTATAACTCCACACCAATATAATAGAACCTATACCTAATACTTATATTAAACTAGACTTTATGGGGTTAAATGCTATGCCCAGCGAATTAGGAATGTCCTTATAAATCTTATGATGAAAATCAGACAATCAACAAAAAATTCCTATTTAGTGTATAGAATAAATAAAGTAAAACAGTTTATGTTATAGCGGGAATCTCTCTCTCTCTCTCTCTCTCTGCCAGGTCCTTGGTCTCTGACATTTCAAGAATGAATCCACGAGCCACCCCAATAAATGAAGGGACACATTTTATTGATAGATAAGATTGTTAAGGAAGCCTCTGCTGCAGAGAAGGGGGAACCCAAGCGGCTAGCCCCTTTGGGCCTTCTGTCTAGGCAGGAAGCGCATGGAGTGAGGGAATGTGTGTCTGGAGTATGTCACAACCATTTGGTGCCAGAGGCCTGTGGGCAGAAGTTAATTTCAAAACTGTGCCTACACAGGAATAAGGTACTGCCTGAGGAATGCTTAGTGTTCCCTGATCCATCTGGGATGGATGAAATGCTAGGCAGGCTGGGTTTTACAAGCCTATTTGTGCCTAGAGATGGGGCTGCGATGAGACTAATCTCTGAGCTCACCCAGGCCTATAAAATGGGTAGGGTGGGGAGCTGTACAGTCCTAAGCAGGGGAACCCTTCATCAATGTCATAGTAACAAAAGGTCATATATTATCTTAAATAATAGCATACATAGTGCAGACTTAAAGAAGTATATGGTTTTCTGATTATAAAACAAAATCTAAATGTTAGTAAGAACCACAGATTATGTTTAAAGATATTATGCTATTAGATCCTATCCTAATTCAATGATAGTGAAGTCAGGGCTTAAAAGATAAATTTGTTGACAATCAAAGGCTACTATTTTTGAAGTGGGTATAGTTACTATGGATGTATCCCATTGATGTTTTTAAGGATTCCAGTGTGTCTGAGTTTTCTTCCATTTTAATGTAACATGCTAGCAAAAAAGAAATAGGTTAAGTTTGATCTAGCTAATTTTAAGTGATTGAGTAGAACAAAAGTTGTTCAACAGAATTAAGAAAAAATGATTGAGAATGATGTATTAAAAATTATAGAAGTCATATGCAATGTTTGTACAAAAGGCAAGATTTTGATAAAAATATGCGACCTTAACAGAGTTATTATTAAAGTCTGGGTGTAAATGCACTAAATCGGTGCCTCCTGATCTTTTGACATAGGGGTGGTAAATGGATTGACTGCCGTATTACTGGACCACAGTGTATCTCCACTGACATTATGTGTATAACACGACACTATTACCTTATTAAGTACTAGCACTTTGAGTAGTTCTGCTAAAAGTTAGCAGAATTCCCCCTCCCCCAAGTGTCTGTAGTCTTTTATCATCTCTCTACATATATCCATTAGGAATATAATTTTAAGAATATAACCCATGATGGGAAAAATTCAAAAACGTATGGATGCAATTATTTCTCCCTTTGTCCTAGCCCCTAAAACCTTTCCATAAATAGCATATCATCCCCTCTCATAGTCTCACTGCCCACCATGAAAAGAATTTTGAAGGGCCACTTCTTTGTTGGGGTTCACAATCTACTATCAGAAAAGACTTAGCAGGAAAGGCTGTGCTGAAACAAATCACAAAGATTTCTGACAGAGAGGGAGGAGAGAAATGGTAACAACTAGGAAGTAGGTGAGAGGAGGAAGAGGTTAAGGGTTAGTGCAGGACACGATGGTCTTTAGAGTGGGCTGAAGGGAAGGGACCCGAGAATAGGGAGGTGCAGGCGGGTTTGGGAGTGGTCCTGCTGGGGGATGTGAATCACATCTCTTTTTATGCTTTGGGGGACTAAAAGTAAAATTTTTCCATTTATAAAACTTCTGTATAGTTGAATCTCTGGGCCTTAATTTCTCCTCTTCCTCTCTTCCTTAGAAAAATAGGACAATTATGTGGAAAAAGATGTGGTGATACACACAGGGTATCAGGAGAAAATACACGTGTGAATGGACAGAGAAGAGTGGGAGGATTTAGGAGTAATTAAAGGGCCAGAAGCAGAGGGGCAGGATCTCTGAGATCCCCCAGGGAAATGCGAGCATGTGACCCTAAGGGCGTCCAGATACGGCACCATCGTTACCTTGTCCCCCCTTAACTATTCAGTTTTGTCTTTTTAAAGCCATTGGGGTAAATAATTTGTATCTAAACTTTACAAGTCTAAAACCAAGTCCTTGATTTCTATCGCCAATCTTTTCCTTTCACTTTTCTTGTAACTGTGTCAGTAAATAGTGACTCCTGTTCACTCGTCACTGAGGCGGAAATACAGGACACTTTCTCACATCCCACGTTCAACTTACCGCCCCCCAAAACTATATTTTATTTATTTTTATCGTACACCTAAAATTTAACCATTTCTTTTCTTTCTTTTTTTTTTCTTTGTAGAGACAGAGTCTCACTTTATTGCCCTCTGTAGAGTGCTGTGGTATCACAGCTCACAGCAACCTCCAACTCCTGGGCTTAGGCGATTCTCTTGCCTCAGTCTCCTGAGAAGCTGGGACTACAGGCGCCTGCCACAACGCCCGGCTAGTTTTTGTTGTTGTTGCAGCTTAGCCAGGATCGGGTTTGAACCCACCACCTTCAGTATATGGGGCCGGCGCCCTACTCACTGAGCCACAGACACCACCCAAATCTAACCATTTCTTACTACCTGTACACTATTACTTCTCCCTGGGAGCACTGCTAGTTTCTTGCCTGATCCTAAAACTTCTACCCTTGCCCTGACACAATCTTTAGAGGGACTTTTTAAAAACATAATCCAGCTCCTATTGTCCTCTCCTTAAACCCACCTACAGAGGCTACGTGAGGCTACACCTAGTTAGTTTTCTGCCGCATCCTCTGCTCTTCATCTGCTTCTCCCTCCCTGTCCCCTGGCACTCCATCCTCACTCATCCCTTGCACTCCATCCTCACTGTTTTCTTTGCTATCTGTCAATTACTTCAAACAAACTTCTCCAAGCTTTGCAGTTGCTGTATCCTTTCCTTGGGAAAATCTTACTTCCTATATGTGCATAGCTTTCTCTCTTAATCACCATTGGTGGATTATTAGAATTCAACACATCTGACACATTATGTTGACTTTTATCTGTCTCTCACTGTATGTAAACCTTTTGATACCAAACATTGTCTTTGATTGCTATATTCTCAAGACCCAGAATTATGCCTACCCCACTGTGGACCTGTATGTAAGGTAATATTTGTTACATAAGTTAATGATATCATTATTAGAACGATAACTAGGTTGTGCTATTATTTGTTTGCATATTTCAAAAAAAAGCTCAAAAATTTGTGAGTCTTGAGGGTAGGGTTAGCTTTTGTTTGGGTTATTCAAGAAGCATTTGCCAAGATGGCATTAAAAGTACAAGAGATGTATTCAGGGAAATGGTTACAAAAGACAAAGACCGAGCCAGAGAAGATAAAGAGAGCCTTCAGAACACAGTGCAGATGTGACCTTTGTAAAGGGGAGGGGAAGGGAAAAGCAGCAGGTAAAAAGAATCACAGACTTCATTGCCGTTCCAAGAAAGTGTCCACTGGACCAGTTGACACAGTGAGACTCCCTAGCCCTTAGGCCAGAGCAGCCATCTAAAGGAACCCAGTGGCTCCCAGCACTGGGTCCATGTTACAAGTTCACTGTTCTCAGTAATCAGTGGGAGCAGCCTGTGAGAACCTAGGAGCCAATGTGGTGGCAGATCCAGAATGGCAGCAGCTGGGGTCATCAATCAATTATGCTTTTTTATAGTGGTTCTCTCAACCTATGGGTCATGATCCCTTTGTAACAATGAAAATACATCCTGCATGTCAGATATTTACATTACGATTCATAACAGTAGCAAAATTACAGTTATGAAGTAGCAACAAAAATCATTTTATGGTTGGGGGTCACTACAACATGAGGAACTGTATTAAAGGGTCAGGGCATTAGGAGGCATCAGGAAGGTTAAGAACCACTGCTAGCAGGAGATCTGAACAGCACATCATCATAGACTCCACAGGGTCTAAACATTTATGCCCACAGGTCCCATCACAGAACATGACCAACTCAATGAGCACGTGAAAAATACTATTCCTCAGCCTGAAGTGCTCTCTATCTATTTAGCTCTGTATCTATTTTTCCAGACCAAGTTCAAGTCCATTATTCCTTGAAACTTGTCTCAAGATAACCCTGTTAAGAATAGCTTCCCTCTTACTAGGAATGTTACCTTTCT
>NW_003852519.1:5640328-5640993 GCF_000181295.1 Otolemur garnettii
TTATTATTATTATTATTATTTTGGTTCTAAGTATTAGGAGAGTACATACAAGTAGGCCACACTGCTGCTTTTTAAGGCAAAGTCTAAGTTGTATCTTTGTCCTTCACACAGGAAATATGCAGATAACATTTTTCCTGCTGTGTAGGAACCCATCAACTCACTTTCCCCTACCCCACCTTCTGGGATTCGTTGAGTTTTTCTCTCATGAGCATATAGTTGTTAAATATGTAGATTAGCTATGTTACTATTAATTTTTTATCAAAATGACTATTAAATATATGAATGTCTTGCTCTTCCACGAAATCATGCATTCTCTGATAATCTACTTATAATGCTTCTAAATTATTAAACGTCTAAAATAATAAGTATTCATAGTTGCTTAATAAATAAGCACTGAATCAAATGTGAATGGGGGGGTCCCTAATCAATTAACAGTCTCAAGAAAATGTATGAAATAGAGTTACAGCTGAAGAATCAGGGCTTTGGAGTACAAGGAGGGTCGTTGCTATTTAAGGCAACAATAGTAGTATCAAGAGCCAAGGAAGAAGTTTTCTCAGAGAAAAGCGTATCTATATTTCTCTGAATACAATTTTCACTTATAGTATAAAAGATTTATTCATAGTAACAAAACTCTTAATGAGCAATATTTTCTTTTTTCTTTTTTT
>NW_003852519.1:5641278-5660454 GCF_000181295.1 Otolemur garnettii
GTTTTATAATATTTGATGTGGAGAAAGAAAGGACTAATCATTAATAACATTTAAAAATTATTAATAGCATATTTTAATTAACTTAAACAATTCATAACAATGTGTAAACTGAATTCACGACAATGTATAAAGTGAATACTGGGCCACCATCATTTAAAAAATATTGTCATGCTAGGAATTAAAATCATTGGAAAATATTCGTACATGTAGATATGAATTTGATGTATCCCTAAAGCTTTAAAAACAATTGAAACAGTTTGGTAACAAGAAAACATGTTATTTGATTTACTATGTAACTTAAGGTAATCAAACAATGACCAAAAACTTCTTCCCTGTGAATTGTGTGAAGTTACCAACATTATAAACATGAAATTCTATTTGCTCAACAGATTACCATATGGAAGGAATAAGAGTGAAACAATTTACATTACTGCATGACTGATGGGTGAGAAAGAACGAGGCAGTAGGGAAGATATTTTCCACTGAAGAAAAATTTAGAGGTTAACACTTAATGATCTCTCTATAGAGCAAAACTGTTGTTTAAATATCCTAAGAAAGAGGCCTAAGTTTTCCATACCAATGTACTATGCTTAAAATTTGAGTATCAGTCAGATAATCATTTCATAGACTAAGTGCTATCTACTAAATGTCTCTATTGAATACAAATCTTCACCAGAAGGAATTTTATCTATGAACATTTTGTACTGTGACTGCTCAATAGGTAGAAGTTCCTACATTCTTAGGGATAAAAAAGTGATATGTATTTCCTAGTTAAAATAAACATTACCATAGTGAATTGTAGAGGAAGAAGAGTCTACGCTTTCCTTAAGAAGGCTGTTTTCTCTGGGTGGTGCCTGTGGCTCAAGGTATAGGGTGCTGGCCCCATATGCTGAGTGTGGAAGGTTCAAATCTGGCCCTGGCAAAAAACTGCAAAAAAAAAAAGAAAGTTGTTTCCTCCACTGCAAATCTGCATAACAACTTGACTCCTTTTGAAGGAAAGAATTGATACAATCTACCACATTAACACTAATAACTATATCAACTTCTATGTCTTTTGATTCTTACTTTTTATCCAAATGTCAATGAAAAGATTTAGAAAACGTACTATCCAGAGATTTGTAATTGATTAAACTCTTGTTAATCTGTTTTTCTGATTTATAATAAAGAATCCTCTGGTTACAGTAATCTTCTCAATATTTTTCAACATTGCTCAACTGATCAGAATTACACTTTTTTGGAGAGGTTGATGTGATATCAAATGTCATTTTTGGCAATTTCTTGTCTGTCCTGCTATTATCAATATAGATGGGTATTCATATGCAAAGACACTCAGTGTTGTAAGATACCCATAATGAATACTCTCAGTGTGTAAGCAAATCTATTTTATTTTTTGCTATAATTTGTCAGCCTTCTTCTTGGTCTTAGTCATGATAGCTATAAAATTAAATCCTTCACCTCTTTAATTTTCCTTTCTTATAAAATTCACTGTAGCACTGTATAGAGAAAATCACATAACTCACTATCAAACATGAACTATGACTATTTACAAGCCCTGAAATAAATCTGGACGTTGGAGAGAACTTTTTAAACTTTATACTTCCTTTGCCTACGAACTAAAAAACTGGTTGAGAATTAAAGTTCACATTTCTACATGAAAGGTCTTTTAAACATTTCATTTATTTTATATTAGGAGAAATTCAAGTTAGTATGATCATTTTTAAACTTTAATGCTAAAGTTCTTAGCTAAAAAGATCTAACTCTTATGCAACTTCTGAAACATTTATTTCTTGTATTTATCTTAAAACCTATGTCTTTAAATTGGTATAATTAAGATTACACCAATTTATACATTCATTTTAACCTCAAAGGATGATAAGAGAGCGTTTCATATTACTTTATTTTTTTAAATTTTAGCAGATTTTTAAAGGGTTTCCAAGAACTACCAAAGCCAAATAAACCATCCATATTTTTTCATTCTAACAATACTCTGAAGAATTAAACATTCTGACTCCATTTTAGAGACGATGGAATTGAGGTACAGAATGGCCATAGAACTAGTACATGATACAGCGCTAAGGAAATCATGCTGTCTGACTGCAAAGCCAGCCCTCAGAAGCATCTACTACTTTTAATAATTTTAAGAGCATTAATTTTTGTATTTTTCTAAGTAGGAAAATAATATAGTCATTTTAGACTTCAAATCCTGTGATCCTCATGCTCCATCAGTAGCCATTCCTATTGTTTAAAATAATTATCTCTATGTTTCTATTCTAATTGCCGTTGTCATGCTTAAATGTTTAGTCATCTTTCATCTAGATTTTAGTGAAAGCTTACAAATTGTTCCCTCTCTCTGTATTCAACTTGTTCTTTATGTAAATACTAGAATAATCTTTCCAAAATATAAAACTTCTTATGTAAGTCCCTGAGTTGCAATATCCACTCTTTTCAAGGTACAAGTGCATCTCTTTGGAGTGTTGTGCCAGATCTGACTTCATCTTTTCCCTGCCTGCATCACAGGTGTCAGCTCTCCCTGTGTCATAGGTGTCAGCCCTCCCACATCCGCTCTCCTCTTCAGCTACACAAACACTTCTCAGATTTAACAGTGTTCTGCCTCCTTAGCGCTGTGCCTTTGCACATCCTTCACATGTCCTTCACGCCTTTCTCTTGCTCCCTCACACCAACTCATCACCCAGAGCACCCCTGGGTCATGCAGGTCATCATTTCAATTTGTAACTGTTCACTGACATCCATCCCTCTTCCTACACTGTAGAATGGAATTTACTCCTTCTGTAAGGTAGAGATAAGGAGGAAGGGGGAACAGAAGCTTTGTCTGGGGGTGTCCATGGAGAGGCAAGAGGTACTAGGACATGATTTATCAACTAGAGGAAAGAAATTGGCCAGAGAGGACTCCCATGGAAGAACAGATGACATGTCGGGGGGGAGGGGGGGGAGGTCTCTATGGAGTGACCAGATATTTGGTCTACAATAGAGAGTCTCCAAGAATTGGCCAACTAAAAAGAGACAGAGAAACCACAAAGTGGAGATTTTATTAAGGCCTCGACAAGGAGGCTTGGGGAATGCACGGAGTTGAGGTAACAGTGTCCCTAAATGACCTAAATGTTAACATAGTAAAAATCACACCCACAAGAACCACAATAGTTTACAAATACTATGGCAACCCCCAGAAATCGCCTTACAAGGGTAGAAAAAGGGAGGGCTCCCAATTCTAGGAACTCCCCCCTTTCCAAGGAAAACCTTGCATATTCCAACCCCACTAAACATAAAATTAGGGAATTAGCATAAAAAGAGATATCTTGTTAAGCTCAGGACCTCCTCCCATTGTGGGGCCTGACCCTCTCCTTCTCTGGAATATAACATGCTTTTAATAAGCTGCAGCACTTTGCCTGCCTGCTCCTGCTTACTCTACTCATTTACTCTGTCGACTCAGTGCCAGTAACCACTCTTCAGTATTGGAAACTCAGAACGTAAGAACATGGGGACCTGAAATCTGGTCCCCCAGCACCTAACACTTACCTCTGAAACTCCAGTGGCAAAGATTCACAATAATCATGCATTGCTCATTGTTTAAATTCTTTAGAACACCCAAGCACCCCTTTCAATGGGAAATATTGGTCCTACTTATGTATACAATCAAGTGGCCTATAGGATACAGGCATATGGATCAATATTAGAGGTAAAGAAATCACCTGCATCTTGGTAACCTAGAACTTAAAACCAAGATTTTTTTCCATATACATGATTCTTACTCATTAATTTCACCATAATCTTCAATGTGTCCATTTTGCATGTAACCAGCAATATTTTTCAAAGCATGCAAAGAGGTGAGATAAAATTGATGAAAAACTCCAGCTTCTTTAAATTGTGCTATGATCAGTTTCATAATTCAGTCTTCCAAATAGTAGCTTGATGTGTGGGTTCCTTAAAATAATCAACAGGTAACACTCTTAATAAAAAATAATGTTGCAGAACTATGCACATTTTTCTATACTTTCAAACTAGGTTTTCCTCATTTGTTGCTTTTTAGCCTTGTCATTCAAAATGAAAATACAAGGTTTTAAATAATATTCAATAGCATAAAATACTTAGAAATATTTTTAATTTTTTTAAATTTCAAATTAATGTGAGGGTACAAATGTTTCGGTAACATTGGTTTCAATTCCAAGGTAAAGTTCAAGTTGTAGTTGAGCCTTTCACCCAGGGGTGGTGCTGAACACCCTCACACTGTGCAGCTTAGGTGACATCCCACCAACTGCCCTCTCTCCTCTCCCCAATTGCCCTCCTCCTTTCCCCTCCCCTCTTCCATCATTGAGAGATAAATTGAACAAAACGTTTGCAGAACTTTTAAACCGAAAACTACAAAACATTGCAAAGACATTAATGAAGCATTAAACTGAAAACTACAAAACATTGTGAATGAATGAATGAATGAACACATAAAAGATATTGCATTTTCATAGATCAGAAGACTAAATAGTAATAACTGATAATTCTTTTCCAATTGATTTATAGATTCAGAGTAACGTCAATCAAGATTATTTGACTTTTATAAAATCTAAGTTTCTGGTGTCACAAAACATCCTAAACTAGAAGGAAAAAGAGCTAGAATACACAAAATCATGTTGAAAAGAACACAGTTGGGGGATTAATATTAACATTACCTAATTTCAAAATCAATTCTAAAAGTGTAGTGTCCACGATAGTGAGGTCTTGGTTCTACACATATAGAACAATAGAATTGAATAAAGATTCTAGGAATAGAGCCGCACAAATAAGAATAATTTGTTTTCAACATAAATACCAAAGGAATGCAATTAGGGACAGATTCCAAAAGTTCTTTCAATAAATAATTCTGGAGGAATACAGCATTCATTTGGTAGAAAATGAACTAAAAATGTTAGCTCATTCCATATCCTGAAAGTTAACTTGAAATAATCGTAGAATTAAGATATTCCTTGAGTGGCGCCTATGATATAAAAGGAGTAGGGCGCCAGCTCCATGTGCTGGAGGTGGTGAGTTCAAACCCAGCCCCAGCCAAAAACTGCAAAAAACCAAACAAACAAAAAATCCCAACTGTAACACTTCTAGTAGAAAATCTTGTAGTTTATCAAAATACTCTGGAATTGAGTTTATCAAAATTAAAACTGCTATGCTTCAAAAGATTGTCTGAAGAAAAATTTTAAAAGCCACGAATTTTTAACTTCAAAACATATGTGTAAAATACCTATTTAATTAAGGGCTTATGTCTAGGATATATAAAGAAATCTCCCATTCAGTAAAATTTGAGCAAATGTTTATGAATGGCTCCTTTGCCAAAAAAGTTATGTGAATGACAAAAACACACATGAAAATATTCTAGAGATTATTGGATATGCAAAACCATAATGACATCTCACTAAACAGCTGTCATAAATGTTGCACTTTAAAAGACTGATCACCTTCAGTGCTGGTGAGGATGTATTACACCAAGACATCTTCCACACTGCTGGAGAGAATGCTAAACGGAACAGCCACGGTCAAGGGCTGCCTTCTGTGCCCTTAATTAGAAAAGGAATCATTGCAGGGGTAATTATTGAAGTTCAGATAAAGTCATTAGATTAGGACCCAGTCCAACACGATTGGCATGCTGATTATAAAAGGAGGAAAGTAATACACAGAGTCATAGAGGGAAGATGGGACAGGTAGAAAACAGCTGTCTACAGGTCACGGGGAGAGGCCTTGTAAGTTCCGCCCTCACGACCATCACAAAGAACCATCCCTGACAACACCTGAATGTCAAGCTTCCAACCTCTAGGTTTGTAAGACGATATATTTTCTGCTTGTTAAGGAACCCAATTTATGGTACTTTGTCACAGCAGCTCTCTCAAATGAAACACGGCTTGGTGCTTTCTTTTAAAATTAAATACATGATCTCACACACACACACAAAAAAGCCCAGTCATAGGTGTTGCCAAGATAACTGACAACATGTATTCACTAACTAACCTAGAGAGCAATGTGAATAGCAGCTTTATTTATGACAGCCCCAAACTGGAAACAACCAGTTCATCAGCTGCTTGATACAGAAACTGTTGGCAGTCCACCCACAGTGCGGGAAACTACTCAGCGGTAAAATGGGGGACAGTACGGACATATGCAAAAAGTCATAGAAGATGCTCATCTTATGTTAAATGAAAGAGAACAGATACAAAAGGCTGTGTTCTGTATGATTCAATTTAATTGCCAAATCATGGGGATGGAAGACAAATCAAACTTTAGCTATTTCTGGATAGGGAAAAGAATTACTATTTGAATAAAAAAAATTTTGAAGGCAAAAAAGGAATTAATCCGGGGCCTGGTCCCGAAGGGTGGTAAAAAAACGGAAGCCAATTAAAAAACTAAAAAAAACAAGAAAAAAAAAAAGGGTAAATTGAATGGAAAGAAAATTTAACTCCAAAAAATTTTCCAAAAAGAAATCAAGAAAAAAAAAAAAAAAAACCAAGGTGCAATTTTGCAACCAAAGCCCCTTCCGGCCCCTTGGGTTTTTTTTTACACATGGAAAAGAAAACACTTCCCTTTCCTAAAAGTTGAGTCTATGTAGTCTCATTGGAGCCGCCATATCATAGATACCACAGCAACATATAAATTAAAAAAAGGTTTAATTGTTAAAGTCACAGCCAAAATCAAGGCCTTGGTGAAGAAATCTAGCCCAAAGGCTGCTGTTTTTCACAGAAGAAAAGCCACATATTATCCATATGGATAATGTACAACACCAGGAAAAGTGAAAATGGTTGTAGAAAAATATTAGAAGGCTGGAGTTGCTTTGATAGTTCTGTGAACAGTTAAATGTATTTGCTTAGTCAACTACGTTTTTTTCTTAGGCTTCAGTTTCCTCAATGGAATAACAAGAGGTTGAAGTAATAATGTGTATATCATTGCAACCTGAATACACTGACTTGTTGGCTCTTACATAAATAAAGACTATGAGGTGTGGCAGAGATACGGCACGCTTCAAAGGAATTTATAGAATTTTGAGAAGAATAAATGCAACTGTGACAGAACCACCTTAAAAAAGCATGAAAAAGGGGCGGCACCTGTGGCTCAGGGGTAGGGCGCCGGCGCCATATACTGAGGGTGGCAGGTTCAAACCTGGCCCGGTCGAACTGCAGCAAAAAAATAGGCAGGTGTGGTGGCAGGCACCTGTAGTCCCAGCTACTCTGGAGGCTGAGGCAAGAGAACTGGTTAAGCCCAGGAGTTGGAGGTTGCTGTGAGCAGTGTGAGGCCACAGCCCTCTACCTAGGGAGAAAAAGTGAGACTCTGTCTCTACAAAAATAAAATAAAATAAAATATTTTAAAAAGCATGAAAAATTGATGGAATTAGGCTAAAGAAAAAGAAGAACTATAGATTCTAAACAAGAAAAAAAAAGAATGTTTTAGGTGTTTATGCTGGAGCATTATCCTGTCTCTGGAGAATCAGACCTTTGGAATGCTATAGACACACGATGGCACGTACAGGGGACAATTGGCACACCATTGAAAGGACTTTACGCCATGACACATAGGGAAAAGTGAAAGAATTGAATCTTTCCAACCTCTGTTTCCAAGGGAAGAGTGCCATCTTCAAATCCTTAAAAGTTTGCCACCATGTGACTCAAAGATCTAAAACCAGGTCTAATATTTTGTAGACAAAAACAGTTTTAGGCAATCTTTTAGTTATTATAACTCTCTAAACACAAACATAGATACTCAGAGACTTGTTGAAAACATCACAGGACTTTATTCAAGCACAGTATGTACAACCACATTTTGTGTGAATTTATAAGAATCCTCTAAGTAGTTGGAGTAGATCAGATCCAGGGTTCTTCCCAATGCAAAGCTCCTATGATTTCCTCATAATTCTTTCATGCTACCAAAGCTAAGAGCAAGTGCAGAAATTAAGGGAAGACAAATTTCTGCTCAGGGCAAGTGAGCACCTCCTAAGAATTACAGTTGTACAATGATCTAGTGTGCTCTCTGAGTAGGAAGGCTCATTCCCTCCTAGTGGAAATGTCAAGGCATATTCACTGTTTAACATCATTTGTAGGTCCCCTGAATGCTATTAAAATCAAAATATTCTGCCTGGCATTCAGGTCCTTTCTGCAGGACCTCGCTCTATCAATCTGTATTTATCTCTATTTCCCAAGCCGGAGTCTCTACTGCAGATAAAATTACATTTGTGTGAACGTGTACATATTGTTTCCACCATTATGTCTCTGATGATGATGTTCTCCTAAAGAAAAATAACTTCTCTCTTTGCTTTAATCTGTGCAAATCTGACATATTTATCAAGAAACAGTTCTACTCAAACAGGTCTCGTGAAGCCTCCCCTGGCTTCCACCGTGCCGATTTTTCTTCTGCAGAGTGCTATCTGCTTCATCGGTCCCTCTCTGCAAAACAAAGTCGATTGTTTTCTTATACTTTTTTATGTCGTAATCCTCCATCCTCAATTTGAAGTTAAGAAGCAAATCTTATCCGGTTCTGTATCTAGCAAGGCACATCTAGTACTATTGGACACCGAATTAGTATTTTGTACATAATGGCTGTTGCTTTTAATAGAATTCTGGAAATCTCATCACAACCAGCCTCTGACTGTAAATATTATGAATTTCATGGTCACTTAAATTATTTTACAATTGTCTTGTATTAGTTATCTATTGCTGGGTGACAAAATACTACAAAACTTAGCAATTAAAGCCACAGGTGTTATTATCTTGCACAATTTCTGAAGGTCAGGAATCTGGGGATGGCTGAACTGAAATTGGTCACATAAGGTCACAGTAAAGGTATTGGTGGGGCCACAGTTATCTGAAGGCTTTGCTAGGGTAGATGGATCTACTTACTGGATGCCATATTGAAATGGTATGGATTTCTCACTGGCTTTCAGAAAGCTCTTCACTCTCGGCTGGCAGAGAATGGTTCTCAGGCTCATCCTTTAGCTATTAGCTAGGTGATAGTCACCACATAATGGTTTTTTTTCAAAACCAATGAGAAACAAGATGTGTCTAGAACAGATATTTCTATTTTCCCTTTATGAGATTTGAGGTGGAAGGAATGAAGGTGAATTTACTACATTATCTTTATGACTGTGAGAAATCACTAAAGGAGAAATACGCTGAAGAACTGAGCCACGATGTAGGGGAAACAACAATCACAGAAACAAAACAGGTTACACCCAGTGTCCCTACTGCTCCAGATGGAGGCATGTTTGCTATTCACAAATGTTTAAATATTTTAACAGTGCTATTTTCTGGTATTTGTAGACCTGAAAAGTATCTTTTTATCAGTGTTGTTGGTGACTTTGCATATTGTTTACAAACCCTGCTAAGTCAGACTTCATCCCTGCTAATATTTTGTTCTATCTGACTTGACTTGCAAGATAACTAAGTACTAACATTCTCTGCTTTGGTCACTTTTTGAAAATATGTTTGTTTACAGATAAGACGTATAAGTAAGCCTATACAATCATGTCATTCCTATGTAATTATCTCTTAGTTATTTGAATAAAATGTAGAAATGGAGACGTGACTTAATCTGGGATAGGCTGTGGGATTGCTTATGGTCCACACACAGTTGGGAGTGATGATTTGGCTTTTGGTGGAGAAGAAAACTATGAACCCAGACAACTCAGTGTATTCAAACTTCCATTAAAATCAGACACCAGTCCATGTCAATTGACTCTACTATATCTACTGTATCTACTTATGCTTATTTTGTCTACCATTTACCTCATGTGTGATCATTTCATCCATTCCAAATTGGCGGGGCTGCTTCAGATAGACAGTGTATTGTTATCCAGAGAAACAGAAACAACAGGATGGGTATGGTGCAGGGTTCCAGGATAGAGTTGGGCCGATGGTCTGCAGGAAGGAGAGGAGACCAATCCAGGGACTAGGGAGAGGTTTTATTAGGGGGACAGGAGCAGAGTGGAGGCTGACCAAAGTCAGCACCCTGTCACACAGCCTCAAGAGGCATTTATCAACCTTATTAGTGTGACTGGAATGGGGGTGGGGGGTTGCTAGGGGAGTCATTCTCTTCTGCAAAGGGACTGATTTTTGCATCAGGGGCTAATCTTGCAGTCATTCCCTAGATTGCCATCAACTGGGACTAGAGTGAAAAGTTACTACTGTGTTTTTTTTTCCCCAGGATCACTGGCCTTGAAACATTCTAGGAGGATGTGAGTGGCAATGGATGGAAGTCTGCTGTGATCTTGCAGTTTGATTTCCTCCAACTAATTGTTCTTGTACTCTTGTTAGGGTCATGAAGGTTGTGTCCCCATGTATGTGTGTTGTGTGTGTACATATTTAAAAAGAGAGAGAGAGATTTTAATGAATTGGCTCACATGATTCTGGAGGGTAAGTTTAAACCTGCAGGAAACACCAGCAGGCTGGAGATGCAGGAAAGCCCATAGTATAGCTCATGTCAGAGACCATCTCTTCAGAAGAGGTCAGTATTGGTGCTATCTAAGCCTGCCATTGATTGGAGGACAACATGCTCCAGTTAAAACATGAACGAATTAATAAAATGTGGTATATGCCTATTATGGAGTACTACTCAGCCATAAAAATGACGATCTGCTATCTTTTGGGACAATCTGGATGGAACTGGAAACACCATTCTTCTAAGTAAAACATCACAGGAATGGAGAAACAAACACATGTATTCAGTATCAGACTGGAACTAATGGTCAACACTTAAATGAACATATGGAAGTAAATCTCAAAGAAAGTCAAGCTGGGGGAAGGGGAGATGTGGAGCTGGGTAAATTCACACCTGCTGAGTACAGTGCATATTATCCGGGAGAAAGGCATACTTAGAAATTTGACTCAATCTGTACAAAAACAAAGTGTGTTAAGAAAATGTGTACCCCCTCATATACTAAAATTTTAAAAGATCAATAAGGAAAAAGTGATAAATAAAAACCTAAAAAAAAATACCGTCACAGAATTATCCAGAATAAAATTTGACTAAATATCTGGGCAGTGAGATCTAGGCAGTTTGATGCATAAAATTAACCTTCACAGACATGATAACAGGCCCATGAAACCCCTAATGTGAAATTTATTTTGATGTCATTTATTTCCTATTAACCTTAACTTCCTTGTGGGCATTCTTATCTGTTTATATTTAGTTACATTTTCAATTATTAAATAATTAAGTTTATTTTTGATCAGGGCCAAAAAAACTGTACAAAACTGCACAGAAAGTTTCAGTACAAAATTGTAAAGGTGATATTATGTTATCAATTTTATCAAGTCAGTTCTGGGTTTAGTAGTCAACATTTGTTTCTCTTGCCCAAAGCAATTTCAAGTGTAACATCACAGAGATTGACACCAATCCACAGGAGTTTGCCCTAAAATTTCCACAAAGGGTTTGTGGTCTTCATAGGTCATTGGCTAAGACCTGATGAAATTTTTTAAAGGGCAAAATCTTATGTCTAAGGAATATCTTATCTTAGTGTTTAAAATCTACACATTTTAAAAGACTCAGAATCATTTGAATTTTTAACTTTTTCAGAAGTCAAGTTTCACTATATTTCAATCTACTATAAACACTGTATTAAAAATACCCAGAGTGCATTTTAAGATTTTTCATGTAATGATTTCCCGGGTTCATTACCTTTTACTAGAGCAATGCTTTGATGTAATAGATAGGTGTACACATCTAAACATCTAATATCAAGATCTCTGGGAGAAATGATTGCTTTCCTGGTGATAAACAGGTTTATCAAACTTTTATCAAAAGTTCAAGATATAGTTCAAGACCTCAAAAGAAAATTCCAACTTCTAACCTTATGAAGGTGGATTTCCTGCTCTTTAACTATCTTTTAATTTGTCTCCCTTTAATACAATCTTTACAATATCTTCAATTTCGTGATCTTGTGCTATAGAACAGTTTGGAAGAAAGTTTCTAGGAAATAACTCTACCCGCTTCACTGAATTGCAGTATTTCCTCGGTCCTATCACATCTGTGGTACCACTTAACACCTGCATCACGCTGACACAGTGAATTGCTGTTGCCTGCACTGTGTCTTAATAGTGCAGAATATACAGCGTATGTTGGCAATTCTTTTATAATATGTTTGAAAATGTGCAACCAAACGAATCCTCGTCAGGTGCAATAGCACGAATTTACAGTGCAACTAACAGTTTGAGCTCACACCTGCTTTAAATACCACATCGACTTGTATTTTAATTACAACGTACGCAGTGAGACCACCTAAAGTCTCTATGCCGTGTGTAATCAAAAGAACTGGGCAGAATCCAATCCCAAGTTTTGAACCTTGTTTTCAAGGCCCATGCATTTCATGTTTCAAAAGCAAACACTCTCCTTAAATACAATTCAGCCACCTAAGGATATAAAATGATGTGGGAGATATTTTAAATGAAAGGAGAGAAAAATGCAAATTGGCTGAATATTGAATGGTTAAAATATTCTAGAATTTCACATTTAAGAATAATTAAATTGATACTTTTGAGTCAAATATGTCTTTAATCTGTGCCTTTTATTTGCCTAATTCTGTGAAATTCAGCTCTCCTAGGGAATCTTGTTATGCTCCTACCTGGAGAGGAGGGACCACCCTACCAATCTACCAATCGGAACTCACCATGCAAACTGCAAAAAGATATAGAAGACCCCCTAGCCTTGCAACAGATTCAATAGAATCTTGAAGGTGACCTAGAATAGCCTTAAGGCCAATTATCATGTCATTACCTTAAATCTAATATATCCTGTCCCTGGATATAATGCCACCATGTCAGAGAACTGGCTTGAGAGACTGAGGCAAATGATTAAAATTCAGATCTTACTATCAGAAATATAATTTTGAGCTGGTAACTTGATCTCTCTTATTCTTACCATCTCCAAATGGAAATTTATGGCATTGTATCCAGGGACAGGAATGTTGAAGATGAACATCCAGAATGAATTTCATCCTTGGTTTTTTAAGTAATCTCTGTCATTTTTGTTTTTATCCTTTTAGTATAAATATTACTCTTTCATTCCAACTTTCTTCATACTTGGCCCTTAAACTTTTCATTCCTTCATAAAATAACCAAACATCTCAGTTTAACATAATGCAGGTTAGAGAGATAACGGTGCTTAGCACTGCCTGACCCCACTTTCTTGATTGCATCTTTATAGAACTAAGAATTTTAAAAGACCTACTATCAGTGTTTTGGAAGAACTTGAAAGAAGATTGAAACACTAACTGATTTTTAAAAACTTGTATTCCTTCCTTGATGTATTCAAAAGTTAAAACAAAATGTATCTAACAAGTCACAAGGATACATTTTCAGAGTTACATAAAATTGAAAACTTGAGAATGAATAGTGGCAATGAGAAATAAAGATAAGAAAATAAGAAGAGAAAATAAGCTAAGGGGGAGGATAGAAACCAAAATGTATACATTGTACTGAGTTCAACAGCGTTTTCCCCAAATCGATGTCTACCTGGAACCAGTGACCATGATTTTATTAAGAAATATGGTTTTTGAAGACATAACTAAGTTGAGATGAGATTATACTACTGGATGGGAGTAGGGGAGATGGTGACTCTGCTGTCTGGTGCCCTTATAAAGAGAAGGAAATTTCGGCCCACAGACACAAAAGAGAAGGCCTGGTAAAGACCAAGGCAGAGACGGTAGTTGGCTGCATGACACCACCGGTCAACTGTGTGCTTGGAGTCAGCTGCAGCAGCTGCCAGTCAAGGAAAGCCAAGGATTGCAGGTATCCACCAGGAGCCCGAAGAGGCAGGACATATATACACCTCTTAACAAAAGCTTTGTAATATATTCCCATACAGTTTTTGAAGAAGGTAGGCTATTTTGTTTTTGTTTCTACTCATCAACAGTGTTATTTTATTATCTACTCATTCAAAAGTTTAATTCCTAAGAGATCTAAAAGAAATGTTCAAGGACCAAAGGCCTGAGAGAGGGGACTGGGACTGCAGGGGTACTGCATGGTGGGGAGGCTAAGAGGCAGGAGTTTGCAACTGCAAGTGATGAAGTCTCGAGTGAAATGCTTAAGGGGTAGGAATGAGACAAGAAGAGTTCCTCAGATCAGGGTAGCTTAGAAATTTAACTTTTTTTTTAATGTGCTTTTATACAATGGTGTGTGTGTATATGGGTATCTACATATGAGGCGTGTGTATGTGTATGTACATATATATGTCTATGTGTCTGTATATATACATATTTATATATAAATTAAATTCTAGGAATTTCCAGAGTCAGTTGGTTGATTATCTATCACTCAGAAGCCAATTCCTGCCAGATCCTAGGACAGCTCCACTGAAGACTCTGCTGACTCTTCAGGTGGTTATGAAGATGCTGGACTCCACATTTAATAACTGCTGCCCCAAGCAAGACAAGACACCTCTGCTGACACTCACCAGAAAATAGTTTGTGTGTGGTGCCTATCGTCTCATTTAACCAGTGGTGTTTATATTACAAGTCTGTATTGATTCCATCAGGCTAGAAGAGATATGTACTTCTGGACAATTTTTTAAAAGATAAAGCTCACTGAGGGAAATTTCTTTCTTTCTTTCTTTCTTTTTTGTTTTTGGCCAGGGTTAGGTTTGAACCTACCACCTCTAGTATATGGAGCCAGTGCTCTACTCACTGCGCTACAGGTGCCACTCAAGGAAACTTCTTAAATCATACAAGGATAGTTGCAAGGTATATGTGATCACAATCATGAGACACATACATCTCAGATACCCGTGAAATAAGATACCAAAATAGATGCCTTTATCAACTAAGATAGACCCTACGATTAAGAAAACAAAGTTACCTATCACTTATGAGTTCAGGACTTGGCCAGCATGGAAAATTCTATGGCTAAACGCTCTAAAAATGGAAAGTACAAACTCTACAACCCAATCCACTATAACTTTAATTGAACAGAGAATGGGTTTAACAAACATTTTTTTTCTGATGAGTAACTGAAAACCTTCAGCCCGTGGTAGCCAGCTCCTAGTGGCTGAGCACAAACTGTCCGTGTATTCTATAGTTCACTTTCTGACATGAAAAGCCAAATTCCTTCTCATTTCAATGCCAAATCCCCAGCCCAAAGTGAACATTGGATGTATGTTGCATATGTATTTATCCATTGCACATATGTTCGCCCCCCTAATAAATATTAATAAATGTAGCTTTTTTTCCCAAACCCGCCGGCACTGTGAGGCATAAAACCCAACCTGTCCTTCCCCTCTTCAAAAAGAAAGTACCTTCGACTCATGCCAATCCAGTTTGCAATGAACATCACCAGTCAACTCTCCTTTCTACTATTTAGCCGTCATGGTGGTCTTTTGTATGATAAAACTATCAAAATGTGTGTCAACAAAACAAAAAGGATACTATTCTTTGAGATTTCATAGGAGGGGTCGAACTGAAAATTATTTATTATATTTATGTATTATGGTAGAGAAAAATATTTTGAAATTTTTAAAGAAAGCTTTCAATTGCATATAAGAAAACATATCCTCTTTCAAAAAGATTCAGGAAGTTATAGGAAGAGCAAATACAGAATGATAATTCACCTAGGATAAAAAAATTTGCAAAATTTAAATATGTGATATTAAAAGCAAAATTGCCACTAGTAACAGTAAGAGGAGAACTGAGAAAATCAAAAATGTAATCCAAGTGACAGTATCAACCAAGGTCCCAGCAGTAAATGTAATGTACGCTGTAATGGATAATTTGAGGAGAATTTAGTAAAGCTAAATGAAGACCAGTGCAAGGAAACCAACAGCACATAATATAGTCAGACCCCAGGGCCACCAATGTAGAAAACTAAAAACATCTTTTGTTTAAAAGGGGAAGAAAACAGGGTGACTATTAATAAACTAATTATCCTATATACTAGAAGTGCAGGTGCACAATTAGGTTAAAAAGGTTCAGAATGAAATTGTTGGTCTTTGTAGATTGAGGAGTCAATCCATGAAAACTCCAATGGATGAAATCTAGGAATAAATGCCCTAATTTCCCTTCTCCTCTATTCCTCTGATCTTGAGTCAATGCCCATGGTGGCCAGATGGAGCCAGAACTACAGAGCAAGGGGATTCACCAATGCAGGGCACAAAGGCCAGGATTCTGGAGTGCAGAGGAGGTGGGCCAAGGGGATTCACCGATGCAGGGCACACGGGACAGGATTCTGGAGTGCAGAGGAGGTTGGCTGAGGGGATTCACTGATGCAGGGCACATGGGACAGGATTCTGGAGTGCAGAGGAGGTGGGCCGAGGGGATTCACCGATGCAGGGCACATGGGACAGGATTCTGGAGTGCAGAGGAGGTTGGCTGAGGGGATTCACTGATGCAGGGCACATGGGACAGGATTCTGGAGTGCAGAGGAGGTTGGCCAAAGGTAAGAATGAATCTGGAAAAATCCAGCACAGTTACAGAAAACACAGTTCTTTTAGAATGTTGAGGGACATGAACAATTTCTAATAATTACTAACATTGATTAAAACTTCAGAATATATCTGCATGAGTGTTTCATATGCATTATTTCATTTGATCGACACAGGAACCCTAAGGAATAGTTTTTGTCCCCATTTTTTTTTTTTTTTTTTTGAGACAGAGCCTCAAGCTGTCCCCCTGGGTAGAGTGCTATGGCTTCACTGCTCATAGCAACCTCCAACTCCTGGGCTCAAGCGAGTCTCCTGCCTCCACCTCCCAAGTAGCTAGGACCACAGGCGCCCGCCACAACGCCTGGCTATTTTTTTTTTTGGTTGCAGCCATTATTGTTGTTTGGCGGGCCCGGGCTGGATTCGAACCTGCCACCTTAGGTGTACGTGGCTGGCGCCTTAGCCGCTTGAGATTGTCCCCATTTTTTAATAATGATATTAATATTAATAATAAAACTGAAATAATTTAAGTAAATTATTCAAGATCACAGATAGTGGACATTTTTGATCACCTATTCAATATCTCTTCTCCACCATTATATCTTCCCAGTAGAAATACATTATATTAAAAAAAAATTACCATTCTTCCACACCACCACTGGTGACTGTTCAGAAGACAGTCACCTTTTTCTCAAATTCCAGTAGCTGGATCCAACTAAGTTTAAAGTGAGTAACTTGTTGGAATTTCTTTGCAGACTCATTTTAACCCAAGTGAGGACATGTGCCCAAAGACAGCTTAATTGGGCGAAGACATGTTTTAATGTTTTGGGATAAGTTTCCTTTTGTATATTTATTTGTTTTTCTAATCATTGTTTATAGAGTTCTGTATAGTATAGTAAAGTGAAGCCAAAAAGTTAGATAGACTTGAGTTTTGATTTCTGAATCTGGCACTTTGAACCCGTACATAGCAGTATTCAGCTGCAAGACACAAACACTTCAGCCCTCACCCTGACTTCATCAATAAAGAAATAAACAATTTTATATAACTACAAGTCTGGGAATAGAAAACTCTCCAGGCGAACTTAATCAGCAGTTCAGCGATGTCTTCAAAGATCCAAGGTCCTTCTGTTCCTCGTCCACACAGACTTCACTGTTCACTTCATTCTAAGGCTGTTTCCTTGGTACATATATGAAGGCTGCCAGCTGCAGTGGAGTTCTGAGCTTTCTTATTTGTGCCCTGAAGAGCATTCCTAAGGGGTGGGCAGACTATTGGATTTTAGAGAAATCATCAAGCTGCTGTACGTATTGCAGGAACTTGTAAGGAAGATTTGAGGGTATCGTTGAAGGGACATTGGGCCTAAGAAATAAGAACACGTCTATCTCTGAAGAGTGATCTACCACTGGAATCTTAGTTATGTAAGATGTTACGCGTCTTTAGGGACTAACACTTTCCGAGCCCAGTGTGATGGCTCACGCCTATAATCCTGGCACTCTGGCAGGGCTGAAGTGGGTAAATCCCGGGGAGTTCAAGACCAGCCTAAGCAAGAGTGAGACCCAGTCTCTACTAAAAATAAGAGTCATAGCTACTGGGGGGTGGGGGTGGGGCTGGGGCAAGAGCCCAGAGGTCTGAGGTTACTGTGAGCGCTGATGCTACAGCACTCTACACAGGGTGACAGAATGAGACTTTGTCTCAAAAAACAAACAAACAAAAAACCTAACCACCAACTAAATGAACATAAAAACACCTTTGAGCCAGTACTTTTGTTACCTGAAGCCAAAAGCATGCCAGTGTGCTACATACAACTCGTAAGGGGTGAATCCAGAGTTCTCAGTCCAAACCTATTTGACTCTTGGGCCTCAGTGTTAACTACTATCTTATGACTTCTGATAAGTGATAAGAATATAGAGAAGAAAACAGCCCAACCTAAGAATTTAGGATATTGGCAGAAATGAATCCAAAACCATCAGAATGAAAGCAATGATAATGTTTTCATAACATTTTCCTGAGCTTCAGAAAACATGAAATTCAAACAAACACTCTAAGTTATGGTAAAAAAATTAAATAAAAATTAAAGCAGTCAGATAAATTTGAAATTTACTTTCAAATTATATGTATAAAGCTACAAGTATCTGTACGGGGTAGTCAGCAAATGTTTCTACCCAGCCATAGAGCAAACTGGAGTGCAAGGCCATCTAAATCCAAAATAATCATAGCAATTTTCTAATGTAATTTAATCATTTGATCTAATTTACCTTTTTATACATCTTCAGGTAAAATTACTGCACACTGCCAATGGAGCCTTAAATAATAAACTCCTCCAAGATGTAAAATTAGCCAGCCCATGCTAAGCAGGAGAGAATCTTCCCAGTTGGACAGTGCAGCTGTGTGGCCACCAGCTAACTCCTGATGATGATCAGCAAATTGGTAGATTGGTTCAAATCCTTTTCTTATTTAACTGACAGCTAATTCCCTCATTCAGTGCTATTAGTATACCAAATGGGTTTGGGGAATTTTTTGTTGTTATTGTGTTCTGTTCTTAGCCTGAAAAATTACTAGTCACTGTAAGACATTAACTGTTGCTGGGGTGGAGAGGATTTTTCTTTCCCCTGTGTACACATCCATCCACACCTTTATGTATATAAAATACATATCCACACCTTTATATATATAATATATAAAAATATACATTTATATGTATTTATATATTTTCTTCTTTCCCCTGTGTAGACATACATCCACACATTTATATATATAAAATATATATCCAGACATTTATATATATTTAATATTATTAC
>NW_003852519.1:5660535-5675397 GCF_000181295.1 Otolemur garnettii
AATAAAATATATAAAGATAAATTATATTTAATATATTTATATTATATTTAAACATATATCACAAATATATGTTTATATATAAAATGAAAATTATATATATAAAACCTACTCTGTTTTTGCAGTAATTCCAGTTGTCAAAACTAGAAATCTGAGAATCACCTTATAGTCCTACTCTCTCAAAACCTGTACAGTCCAAATTGTCCTTGTTCTTAGTTGCTTTTTTTTTTTGACTTTATTCATCTCTCCCATTTGTCTCTGACTTTCCCTGATTGTTTGCCCATATTTAGGTTTTCATCAAGGTCAGCAGCAGGAAGCTGGGCTCAAAGTATTCACAGTAATTCCTCCCCTCTTCTTCCTTCTATGTTTGTAAAACAAATATCAGATGTCACCCTTCTGTTCAAAATGCTTTAGTAACCTTATAGCATCTCACTGAAAAGAGAATTTCAAGATTGTTTCATCCCTCATCAAATGAGCAAAAGACATACCCTTGCTAGAGTTATTGTCCTCATGGAAAATCTGATCTCTTGATTAGCGGATGCCAGGTCTGCCCACGTGGCTAGTGCAGGGAGATGTGTGTTGTGTTAAGGAGCACAGGGAGGGAACACTTTCGCCTGGGGACTTGTTCTCAGGAAATCTTTATTCTTATTCACCCCATGGTTCTTGGTGGTACACGTATTCGTGTATTTTCTCTCTCTCTCTCTGTCTTTCCCTCTTTCCTTTCTTATTTCTTTTGTTCAACTCACCATTCTTGAGCCCTAGTGTGGAAAGATTCTGACAGTGGAATTTCCAGTTAAGGGTTAAGTTGGCAGCTGAGATTCTGACAGTGCAATTTCCAGTTTAGAGGTAACTTGGCAGCTGCCAAGGAGGTCTTTCTTTCTTTTTCTTTACTTTTCTTTCTTTCTTTTTTTTTTTTTGAGACAGAATCTCACTAATGTCACCCTTGGTAGACTGCTGTGGTGTCACAGCTCACAGCAACCTCAAACTCTTGGGCTTAAGCGATTCTCTTGCCTCAATAGCTGGGACTACAGGCACCTGCCACAACGCTCGGCTATTTTTTGTTGCAGTTGTCATTGTTGATTTTAGCTGACCCAGGCCGCGTTCTAATTTGCCAGCCCCGGCGTATGTGGCTGGCACCATAACCACTGAGCTATAGGCTCCAAGCCCCAAGAAGAGCTTTCAATCAATACTATTACTGTACATTTTTCAGACCAACATCTAAAACAAAACCAAAGAAATTCTTCCACAGGCCAAAACCAGCCCTGGAGGTGGGTGCCTGAGGTGCAGGTCTTATGTAAGGAAGGGGCAGATTTGCTTAGTATGCCTGCTGTGTGGTAATTTCTGCAGGCACCTCTGAGGAGGCAATCTTGGCCAGGCAGGCATCTAGAGTTCAAGATTTTTGATTCCTAAGCCAAAGTATCTCCTCAATGACTGTACTAAATGAATTAACATTTAGAATAGGAAGGGGGGGTATGTCTTGGGTCCATCCCTTGTTAGTCTTTCTGAAAACCTCTTCCCGATTTCCCCCATTTCCCCTGCTCTCTAGTTGTAACTAAATTGTCTACTCTTTCTCACTCTTGCAGCCGTATCTTTAAAACTCTATTCTCTTTTTGTATACACTACCAACAAACTCCCGATCTTTAAAGAAGCAATGCAAATATCATTTTATTATGTGCTCTTAGAGAAACTTTATCATTAAACACCTAAAACAATTAAAATTATCATTTAATTCTTCACTGTGCCGTGAACTCCTGTGTGTTCTTACTGTGTTCTATTGTTGTTGTACTTCCAAAGCCAAGAGCAGGCCTCGAAACTTAGTGCATTTATTGTATTGAACAACATAGGCCTTGGAACCAGACCCATAAGTTTACCTTGGGAAAAAGGGCTGAACCTTCTAAGCTGAATTACCACCCGTTTATTTGTTCAGTGATGTATTCATTTTTAGTCATTCACCAAATATACTAGTGGTCATTCTGATGAGGTGCTTACGTAGAGTAAACAAACAAGACAAAATTGTGTAGCATGTTAGAGAGTAGTCACAGAAAAAATAAGGATCAGAAAAAAGGCAAATGGAATCCTTGGGAGGTGGCACCTGATAATTCTAAACAGGGTAGTCTCTTTGACAGGTAATGTGCAAGCAATGATTTAAAAAAGCCACAGATATCCAGGAAAGTGTAGTCCAGGCAAAGAGATGAACCAAGGAAAAGTCTCTAAGGTAGGATTCTGCCTGGCAGGTGGGCAGTAAACCGAGGACGCCAGTGTGGCTACCACAGAATGAGGCGTGAGGGCAGAAAGGAAAAGGAGAACTTGATTGTGAGGGCCCTTGAAGGCTGTAGGAAAAGTTTGGGTTTTTACTCTGTACACAAGGAAAAGCCACTGGAAGGGGCTAGGGCAGAAGGAGGGGAAACATTCTACCTGTCAGTGAATCTTCAGGTTGTGTAGAAGCAGAGATACTAAGAAGACATAGTTGCAGCATTCCAGGGGAGAGATGATGTAGATTGGATTGGACCATGCACTACAGGTGGCGAAAATCGATCATATTCTTTTTTGTTCTTATTGAGACAGAGTCTCACTGTCACCCTGGGTCAAGTGCTGTAAGAAAATTAGAACCACTAGCTGAAAGTAAAACAGAAAATGAATGTGAATAATAGCAAGAGAAAAGCAAGCAGGTAGAGAGGCTTCAAGGTATTTATACACCACTAGTAAAGTTGCTGAAGATTAGCTTCTTATTTAACTGTTAAATTTATACTTTAAACTATGTTAGGTAATGTCCACATTGTTGCTTCCAGGAAAGCAATCTTCCAAAATATGCTCTACCAACTTGAAAAAATTACATTCTAAAAAGTTAATTTGATATCATTCATTTATACGGTTCGGCTCAATAGCATAGACTATGCTACTTTAATGACAATGTCCAGAATTTATCTAGATAGCAAATACTATCCTAATTCTCACAATCTATAACAATTATTATTATTTTGTCTGATACACAGAACACTACACATTGCCCCGTAATGGTTAGCTTGCATGATACTTGTAATAATTGCAGAATAATTATGAAAAACAAAAGAAATTGATAGTTGTTCATATTTTTTTAAATTCTTGAAAGTCATGAAACTAACTGGAAAAATGGGATGAGGTTGAAGTAATGTTCTTTTTAAAAATCAAGACATTTCTGGGAGGGAAGGGAAAGTTAGAAGAGGAGAAAGCATAACCACAGTGGTTGTCTTCTTTTAAAAAGCATTTGAAAAAGATTCCAGACAAAGGACAGATTTCTTTTCTTTTCTGGGAATCATAATTTATACGATTTGATACCATAATTTTTTAGATTAAGCATACTTGATCATTTTCCTCATTTGTACTTTTTCTGCATCCTTGCCCTATACTTTTTATCATTTAATTACCTTATCAATCACTGTTCCTCCTTTAGTTCTTAAGTACTACTGAAAATCATCGTCGCAGTGTTGGAAAGCAAAATTGATTTGCTCTTTTTCCATCTCTCTCTCTCTCCCTTACCCCCCTTTTTTTCTTTTAACTAGCAAGGACTGAGCCCGACATAGCTTAAAATTGTCTGTTAGATTTTAACAGGATGGTTAAGTGTCTATTAGACTTCCACCTTTTCTCTGGTAGTTGCAGAAATCCAGTGTAAGAAATGTAACCATAAGAACAAAATTGAAAATGATATATTAGGACAATCAGGAGAACTGAGCATGCCTCTTGTGGATTTTTTTCTTAATTACATCCAAACAAAGACAAGCAAATAGAAAAACTCAAGACAAACAGATTTACACACACATTTAATAATTCAAGAAAATTATTTATTCTTCATTGATTTACTTTGATGATTCAGTGTTGGAAAGAAGTATAAACAGATAAAGTTAAACACTTAATATAGCCACCAACAAAGGTGTTATTTCCCCCCCCCCCGGGCTATCTAATATGAAGACATATGCATTGTGATGATTCAGGGATAGAAGAACTTCTGAAAACATGCTGAAATCATTGTTTTATCTGTGTAGCTCATTTAATTTTCTTTAACTTAATTTTTATTAAATCATAACTATATACATTTGTGGGGTGTGTGGTTCATTTCAATGAATATAAAGTTTTTTTAAAGTACCAGAGATGATGCAGGTGCTGATGACACCAAATAGAATTAAACAAGTAAATAAATAAGAGCATATCAGAGGACTTGCCCTCACAGAGTAAATGAGAGATTCTGGATAACATCTTAGAATATAAAAACAGACCTTATGGTCAGTAAAATCCAAAGTGTTAGATTTAGTTAATAGTAATATGCCCATGTGGGTTCCTTAATTATGAGAAATGTACCATTGTAAAATAAGTTATTAACAATAGGGGAAATTGGCTGAGGGATGGTATAGGGAGCTCTCTGCACTGTTTTGTAACTTTTCTGTAAGTCTAAAACTATTCTAAATGGCTGGGCATGGTGGCTCACACCTATAATCCTAGTATTCTGGGAGGCTGAGGCAGGTGGCTTGCCTGAGCTCACGAGACAAGACTAACAAGAGTGAGAGCCCATCTTTCCTAAAACTAGGAAAAGTTTGCCAAGCGTTGTGGTGGGCGTCTGTAGTCCCAACTACTAGGTGGGCTGAGACAAGAAGATCCCTTGAGCCTAAGAGTTTGAGGTTGTCATGAGCTATGACGTCATGGCACTCTACCCAGGGCGACAGAGTGAGACTCCGTCTCAAAACAAACAAACAAAACAAAACCGAAAAAAAGAAAACCACAAAACTACTTTAAAATGTAAAGTTCATTTATAAAGTGATATTAAAGACTGGGAGAAAAACCCTGAAATTTTTTATATAGCAGCTGATAAGCAACATTGCCTTTTGCCATAACCTAGCCACTACAAAGCCTGTTTCATAAACTTGGCTTTAGAAGATTCCAGGAAGAATACAAAAAGTTCCACATCTTTTCAACTCTGTAGGGTCAAAGACAAGCAAAAATGTACTAAGAAAGAAGTGATTTGGTTTTTAAGTTGAATTTACAGGAAATAAAGAAGGCCCAGAAATTTTTTCCAGGTAGCAAAATAGTTCCTGATTTGTGCAATGATCTCAGGGTAAAGATCAAATCCATGGCAATATTAGAAAATGTCTTCTTAATGTAAGTTAAAATAGATTCAAGGTGAAATTTTAAAATCATCTGATAGGACTTAAAAAAGATATAGTCAACCCATAAATGCTTTTAGCCAGAAAAAAAAAAAAAGAACACTTGTAAAAATCTTAAAGGAATCCTTAGTAGAACCTCTCCATTAAGATTCTGTTAATGTTATTATACAAAACGTTATATTGTGTAAAGATCTAAGGACTTTTGTGTAAGAACCTGTTAATATTCTAAGAATCTTAAATCTATTTTTCTCAGAACAGCCACACAGCAAAGTCAAGGCAAAAAAATACCCTGTCTGGAAAAATTTTTCAGGTGTGATTAGAAAATGGATAACAATTACAAACATAGAAGGTCTACAAATTTTTAAGGAAATTATGTATCAACTTTGCAAGAGGCAGCAGTAATACAAATTTAAAAGAGGCCTATAGACTCTTGATCTTCTATGGGCAAAACAAAGTGAAAAAATTGCTCAGTATCAAACATGTCATTTCTTATGAGGAAAGGATGTTTCAAAGGGAAGAATCAAGAACATTGAGGGCATAGCAAGAGATCTGGTAAATGTTTTCCCCATGATGCCTAATAAAGGATTTAACCAAGGAATCGACATCACAGGTCCAGGAGAATTTCAGAATTGCTGTGGGCCAGAGACTGCAATGAGCTTTTTATTTTCCTTTTTTGGATGAAAGCGTATATTAAAATTTTTCTATCCCTGCTTCACCCGTGTATGATCTAATATCTTTAGTTTATGGGTCTTCAGGTTAAGAAAAACTATACACCATATGCTTCACCAGCAGCATAACTACAGTGGATGACAAGATATTTGTCTATGAATCTGAACCTGGTGTCAGAGTGGAATAAACCTTGTGGCCTTTTGAAGGATGTTTCATTCATTAGAAATGTAAATAATTTTTGCCCAGAGGACAAACAGTAGCATATTAAAAATGGCCAACTAGCCAGTTAACTTAGTAGAGCGTGAGAGTTAAAAATGGCCCATATTTTTTGTATATCTGTCCTAGTGAGAAAGAGCTTTATCAGACCTTCCCTTGAATCTGGGTAATATCCCTAAACTATTTTGATAATAGAATACAGAAGAAATTTAGGCTATGGAAGGTTCCAGATCTAGGTCTTTAAATAAACTATCATTTTCTACTCACTGTCTCTCTCACCATTCTAGAAAAAGCAAGCTACTATATTAGAAGTCCAGCTTTGATGATATTGCTGTATTGGGAGAAAGTCTCAACCAGTAATGCGGAAAAGCTCTATGGGGAGCGAACAATGCTGATAAGTTTCCAGCTATTCCAGGCAGCAGTCCAGTAACTAAAGGAGATGCCTGGGATATGTCAGCCCTAGAAGATGTGGGTGGAGAAGGAAAATAGCTAAGGCACATGCCAGTAATTGTGTTGTTCTAACTATACTCAGCTCTTTGAGATACCCATGGCATCATGGAACAGAGATGAGCCATCTCTATCAATTTCAGCATGCTGAAATTTCTGACACATGGAATCATGAGCATAATGAAAATGTTACTTTATACACTGAGTTTTGGGAGATTTCATTATGTAGCAACAAGTAAATGGAACACTACATCATACTATGTTACATGATTAGAGGATTGTCTGCAACATAGTAATTGTTATATAAAAATGAAATAGGAACAATTTATCCTTCTTCTCCCTCTCTGCTGACATCCCAAGGTAGGATTGAGATTTTAGATGAACTTTGAATGTCCACATATTTATCAAATTGACTTTCTTTAATAACTTGACTTTCAAATGGTTGATTTAGAATTTATCTGTTTGAGCAAATCTATCTAAGAAATTTGCAACTCTGTAATCACCATAGGTGAGGAAAGTGAAGAATATCCAGTTAAGCATAAAGTTTCTTTGGTGTTTATCGTAGAGAATAAACATTATCAATTCTTAAGGGCTAGCACACAGTTGGATTTGGGAAACAATGAAGACCAAGGGCTGTGGCCTCTGGTGTCTTATAATACTCATATAACACCCTTCAGACCCCTTTTGGTGGCCTCAGTTTCCTACTTTCCATTATACAAACGTGTATGTCAGGAATAAACTATGAAATTATCAAGGACTTGAAATATTTTAGTAATCTCAGAACATATAAAATACTTGTGAAAATCTGTTTATGAGTAAATTCTAGTCAGGAACATTTGGTCTAAGATTTGCTACTATGTCATGAGGGATAGATATCATGCACCAGATAAAATTTATGGTGGTTACATTATTCAAAAGAACTCTTTTTCTTTCAAGAACCCTCGAGTGTCAAGAATGCCAACAACAGGGATGCGCAGTCTTAGAAACCATGCCAGATCCATGGAATACGAGAGGGACTACGTTGATACTGGCTTACTAGTTTCTAAATTGAAACAAGTTTATTTATTTATAATTCATTTACTCAATAAGTGTACATTGGCTATGGGATATGTTAGCCCCAGCAGATGTGAGTAGAGAAAGAAAAATACCCAAGACATATGTGATGTGCTGGACTTTCTTCTGGGTACAAAAGAAACAGTTTTCTATACAACATTCCTGACTTGTGGATTAAGTACTAGGGAGAAAGACAGACAATAGGAAAAAAAAAGACATAATAATGTAATGACAAGTATGATCAGTTCTATTTAATATAACCTAATTATTGCCTTAGAATATGGGGAGGGAGGAGGGAGGGGGGAGGGGAGGAGGGTGGATGGGAGGAGGGAGGGTGATTGGTGGGGTCACTTCTATGGTTTATCTTACAAGGGTACAAGTGAATCTTTCTAAAAGCAGAGTATGAATGTCTTAATAACTAAGAAAATGACATGAAGGCTACATTAACCAGTTTGATGAGAGTATTTCAAATTGTGTATGAAAACACCACACTGTACCCTGTGACAGCATTAATGTACACAGCTATGATTTAATAAAAAATAAATAAAAATAAAAAGTATCAAAAGGGCAAAGCACAATGTCCTATTTTAGACATTATGGTCAAATTGAAACTCTCCTGAGCAGGTGTCCTTTGAGCAGAAGCTTGAACTAGGGAGTACGAGGGTAAGAGATGTTTGATATTTGGAAGTAAAACTTTCCAGACAAAGCAGAAGGACATGGTGCAGGGGTCACTGTGTCAGAAGCATAGTGATTAAGGGGAAGATTTATATGTCAGATTGGAGAGATAATCAAAGGTAACTCATGCCTACGCTTAAAGGCTAAGGAAAGGATCTCAATTTTATTCTAAGGGTGACAATTTATCAATCAGTTAGATATTGCTGTGTAATGTATTGATCCAAACTTCATGGCTTAAAACAGAAGGCTTATTAAGGTCGTGAACCTGCTGATTATCTAAGTGGTTCAGCTGATCTTAGCTGGGCTTGCTCAAGCATTAGTGCTTAGCTCATGGGTGAGCATGGGTGCCGCCTGTTTTAGGACGGCCTCAGCTGAGATGACTAAGCTTTAGTCCATATGGCTTCTAGTCCATTACAGGACTAATGCAGCAGGTAGGGGGTTAAGAGTATGTTCATGAAATGAAAGAATTAATATTATTAACAGACAGACCCTACTCTACAGATTCAATGCAATCCTTATCAAAATACCAATGGCACTACTTGTAGAAAAAAAAAAAAAATGCTTGTAGTCCCAGCTACTAGGTAGGCTGAAGCAAGAGGAGTTCTGGAGCCTAAGAGTTTGAGGTTTCTGTGAACTGTGATGCCACGGCACTCTATCCAGGCATCAGAGTGAGACTCTGTCTCAAAAAACTAATGACATAAAACAAAAATAAAGAAACAGAAAAATGATTCTAAAATTTGTGTGGAACTACAAAAAGCCAAAATAGCCAATAAAATTCAAAATGACCCCCAAAAGAGCAATGCTAGAAGCTCCACGCTACCTGAATGTACCATATACTTCAAAGCTTTACTAACCACAAAGCACAGCCTGGTATACACACACAAAGCAATGGAACAGAATAGATAACCAAGAAATAAATCCACCATTTATAGCTAACCAATTTTCAACAAAAGCACCAAAAACTTATATTGGGGAAAAGATACTCTCTTTAATAAATAGTATGTGGAAAACTGGATATCCATATGCAGAGGAATGAAACTAAATACCTTTCCCTCACCACATACAAAATGAACTCAAATGGGCTAAAGACTGACATGTAAGCTATAGAACTACCAGAAGAAAAGAGGTGAAATGTTTCAGGACATTGTTCTTGGACAATATTATGTGGATGAGACCTCGGATGCACAGGCAACAAAAGCAAAAATAAACACAAGGGATTATTTCACACCGGGAACTTATGCATAGCAGAGGAAATGATCAACAAAGTGAAGAGGCAATATTCAGAAGAAAACATTTGCAATCGATTTATTAGATAATGAGTTGGTAGCCAGAATATAAAATAAACTCAAACACCCTAATCACAATGAAAAATAATTCAATTAAAAATGGGCAAATAATCTAAATAGACATTTCTCACAGGAAGACATACATATAGGCAACAGGAACAAGTTATACAAAAATGATCAAGATCCTTGAATCGTTCATCCTGGAAATGAAAATGAAAACCACAAATAGATATCCTCTCACCACAGGTAGAATGCTGGAAAGTACCAAAAAGACAAAGAATCAAAAAGTTGGTGAGGATGCAGATAAAAGGAAATTTACATGCTAAAGACAGAAAAGAAAATTGGAACAGCTGCTGTGAAAAATAGTACTAAGAGTCCTCAAAAAACTAAAAATAGAACTACCGCATGATCTATCAATTCAACTATTGGGTATTTATCTAAAGGAAAGGAAATCAATACTTTAAAGAGATATCAGCACTGTTGTGTTTTTTCATGTAATATTCAAGTCATTTCAACAATGTTCACAGCATCTTCACTAGAGTCAAGTCGACCTCAAGGAACCACTGTCTTTGCTCATTGGTAAGGAACAACTCTATCCACTCAAGTTCTCTGACACGGTTGTAGCAGTTCAGTCTCATCTTCAGGCTGCTCTTCTAACTCTAGTTATCTTGCTGTTCTCTCCACACCTTCCTCCTCTCCAGTTTGGGATCCTTCAAAGTTGTCATAAGAGTTGGAATCAATTTCTTCTAAGCTCATATTTATGCTGATATCCTGAATGCTTTTCAGAAGATTTTCAGTATACTTCACCCAAATTCATGAGAGGAATCTTTATGGCAGCCTTACAAAATGTGCTTCTTAAATTGTTAGATTATGTCTTGATCCATGAGTATAGGATTGATGCTATGTTAGCAAGCATTAAAATATCATTCATATCCTTTTATATCTTCATGAGAGTTCCTGAGTGACCAAGTATGTGGTAAATGAGAAATAATATTTGGAAAGTATTCTTTCTTTCTAGGTCTCAACAGTGGGCTTAAAATATTCAGTAAACCATGCTGCAAACAGACGTGCTGTCATCCAGATCCGAGCCTCGTTCCTTTTATTGAGGCTGGGAAGAATAGAGTTAATGTAATTCTTTTTTGTTGTTGTTGTTGCAATTTTTTTTAACCAGGGCCACGTTTGAACACTTCCAGTATATGGGACCAGCACCCTACTTCTTGAGCCACCAGCGCCACCCAAGTCAATGTAATTCTTAAGAAGCTCTAGAATTGTGAGTGGTAAATAAGTATTTATTTTGAGTGGTAAATAAGTCACCAGCTGTATTAGCTCCTAATAAGAGAGTGAGTCCGTTCACTGAAGTTTTAAAGTCAGGCACTGACTTTCCCTCTTCACCTGTGAAAGTCCTAGATAGCACCTCATGCCTATGTAAGACTGTTTGGTTAACAGTGAAAATCTGTTTTCCAGCGTAGTCACTTTTATGAATGATGTCAGTTAGATCTTCTGGATGACTTGTTGGAGCTTCTCCATTGGCAACTGCTGCCTCACCTTGCACTTTATGTTGTGGAGGTTATGTATGTCATCAACAAAACTCTGCAAATTCAAAGTTTTCTTTTGAAACTTCCTCAGTCTTCATAGAATTGAAGAGAGTAAGGTCTTGGTTTGAGTTAGATTTTGGCTTATGGGGAACTTGTGGTTGTTTTGATCTTCTCTCCAGACTACTAACGCTTTTGCCGTCTGACCAATAAGGCTTTTTCACTTTCTTATTCCTTACATGTTCACTGGAGTAACACATTTAGTTCACTTCAAGAACTTTTTCTTTGCATTCACAACTTGGCTAAACGTTTAGCACAAGAGAACTAGTTTTCAGCCTATCTCAGCTTTCAATATGCCTTCCTCACTGAACTTAAACATCTCTAGCTTTTGATTTAAAGTGAGAGATGTCCAATTCTTCCTTTACTCAAACACATTAGAGGCCATTGAAAGGTTATCAACTTGCCTAATTTCAATAGTGTTGTGTCTCAGAGAATAAGGAGGCCCAGGGAAAGGGAGATGGCCAGTTGTTAAAGTAGTCAGAATACACAGACTTGTAGATTAAGTTTGCAGTCTTCTATGGGCATGGTTTTTGGTACCCCCAAACAATTACTGCAATAACATTAAGACCACTGATCACAGATCACCATAATAGATGTAATAATAGTGAAAGAGTTTGAAATATGATAGAACCTCCATAGTTGACCACCTCCCTGCATTGACCTCACGCTGATTAATTTTCATAGACCAGACCTGCACCACAGGTACTCAATGAAAGTTGCTTGTGTTGACCAACTCCTTATGTTGACCAGTTTGTTACGGTCCGTTAGTTGGTCAACTTACAGAGGTCTACTGTTTGTGAGAATTATTAAAATGTGACAGAAAGAAACAAAGTGAACATCTGCTTTTAGAAAAATAAGCTATGGACTTGCTCCAAGAAGGGTTGTCACAACACTTCAATTTGTGCAAAATGCAATGAAATGAAATGTAGTTAAGAAGGTGGAATTTCAATGTTTCCAACACAAAGAAATGATAACTACGTGAGGTGATGGATACCTTCATTACCCTAATTTGTATCATAATATCACACTCTACCCCATAAATATGTATTGCAATTATTATGTATAAATTAAAAATAGTAAAAATTTAAAGAGCAAATATAAAAACCCAGATGACCTCAAGATCCCTTCTGTTGCATTCTGTTAGCCCAACAGGTCATCAGATCAGACCAGATTCAAGGAACAGGAAATAAACTTCACCTTTTGATGGCAGCAGCTACAAAGTTACAAAGGAGAATGGGGAATTTAAACCACTTTTATCTTCAATCGACAATAGGATTTCATAGGAAATTAAGGGAGTGGCAATGGCAGAAGTGGTATGTGATAAGTTCTATTTGAAATGTGTTGAGTTTGTGATTCCCATAGAATTCCCAAGTAATGATGTCTCGGAGTTGGTTAGAAATACTACCTACAGGTTTAGAATTAGGGGGAGAGTCCTGAGCTGGATATAAATATCTTAGAGTTGGCGGCGCCTATAGGTAAGTGGGTTCAAGGCTGGTGGGTTCAAACCCAGCCCGGGCCAGCAAAAATCAACAATGATAACTGCAACAGAAAAATAGTCAGGCATTGTGGCGGGTGGCTGTGTACCAGCTACTGGGGAGGCTGAGGCAAGAGAATCATTTAAGCCCAAGAGTTTGAGGTTACTGTGAGTTGTGATGCCATGGCACTCTATTGAAGGCAACAAAGTGAGACTCTGCCTCAAAAAAAAAAAAAAAATAGAAGAAGAATATCTTAGGGGTATAGGTGTAGGAATGTATTTTGTAAATAAATATCAGGTTGTAATTGGGACCTTCCAAGGAGGAGTATAGCGTTAACCAAAACAAGAAAAAAAGAAGAAAGAAGAAAAGAAAAAATGAAAGATGATAAAAAAGTGTTTGACAAGAGGAAAGGCTAAAGATATAATCCATGTATGTCAATACATCTGAAGTCAAATTTAGGCATATTTCTGTTTTTTCATCTGCTTAGGCTAGCCTGCTATAACAAAATACCATGGGCTCTGTGGATTAAACAACACACATTTATTACTCAGTTCTGTAGACCGAGAAGTCCTGTATCAATGTACTAGCATAACTGGATTCTAGGGAAGGCTTTCTTCTGGCTTGCAGACAGCTGTCCTCTTCCTGCTTTTTTATGCCTTACGATGTTGAGAAAGAGAAAAGGAGAGAAAGGGAGAGAGGATGGTCTGGTCTTCTTTTCCTCTTCTTATTAAAACACTAATTCCTGGCTCAGTGCCTGTAGCACAGTGGTTATGGCGCCAGCCACATGTATTGAGGCTGACGGGTTCAATCCCAGCCCAGGCCAGTTAAACAACAATAACAACTGCAACATGAAAATAGCTGGGCATTGTGGTGGGCGTCTGTAGTCCCAGCTACTTGGGAGTCTGAGGCAAGAAAATCTCTTCAGCCCAAGAGTTTGAGGTTGCTGTGAGCTGTGATGCCACAGCACTCTACCAAGGGTGACAAAATGAGACTCTGCCTTAAAAAAACAAACAAATAAATTAATTAATAAATCACTAATTCCATCCTGGTGTTCTTGCTCTCTCAATATCATTTAAACCTGGTATCTCCCAAAGGCCTGACTTCTGAGTATCATCACGTTTGGGATTAGGGATTCAACATGTGAATTTGAGGGGGACAAAACAGTCTATTACAATAGTATTGGTGTAAGGCAGGGATAAAGTAAGCTGATACATATTTAATATTTATGCATTGATTAAGTGTTCTGTATTGGAAAGAATAAAGCCAGCTAAGAGTAGAGTGTATAGCAGAGTGTCTATATTTAAGATGGAGTGGTCAGGAAAGACTGTCTGATACATTGTTATTTATCATCCTAAGTGATTTCCCCAGTCTCCTGTTATTTGTATTTTTATATATACATTTAATGTACAGTATATGGTATACATACCCTTCCCCTGAACTTCTGCCTTAAGCCCTCTGTTTCTGCCCCACTGCCATCATTGCTGAAAGCATGGCATATTTGAGAAAAATAAAACAAAACTATTTACAAACACCAATGTGGCCAGAGGAGAGTTGAAGAGCAATGGCAGCAATGGAGGCTAGAGAGGGGCCAGATCTCCAAGAGCCTGTTAACTCTGTTCCAAAGTTTGAACTTTGCTTTATTGCATGGCCACGGAATTTCTTTCAGGCTTCACCATTTCAGTGCTTCATGTGGAATGCTAATCCTCATGACCATATGGAGAATGAGTGGATGTCATATATGTGGGATTTGGGTACTGGGATAATTCAATAAACAGAGCATGGATTTACCCTGGAGACACTAGAATATTGTTCCCAAAACATGTTAAATAGCAAGCATGCTGGTTATTGGCGTCAAGTCTCTAGGACTTGATGATACTGGAATTGGGGTCTACAAACTACATTTTCAGATTCCCTAGCTGGTTTACTTCTTGTGAAATTGTAGGAGTTAGAGGAACTAAAAATACTTTAAAAGACAAGGTTTGAAAAAGACCCCTTTCTATTTTCCTTTTCCTGTAAATGTTGCTCCAATAGCAAAAGTTTCCATTTCGGTCCCAGCTTTCAATTTCAGCTGGCACTGCCAGCCCCAGCTCTGCTGTGCCCCCTCAGACATCTGAGATAAGCCACACAGAAGGTTTTCCCCTAAGCTGTCATCTTCTGCTTTGATTCACCTAGCCTACTGATTTTCCATTGGTGTGCCACGGCACACTGGTGGGCCCTGAGAGCCATCTTAGGTGCACCATGAACATTTTTAAAGACCATTAATTAAATTATTTTCAAAAGAAGTTCAAAGCACAGTATATATCTTCTTCTTCTTCTTCTT
>NW_003852519.1:5675634-5688521 GCF_000181295.1 Otolemur garnettii
ATTCATAGATACTAATACCTGAATTACCTCAACATTACTTTTTAAACATTTCTATCTTGTTCTAACCATGGAAGCCAATTGACAATAAAGTAACTTTCATTTGAAATGGTGAACATTTTTCCTGGTTTTCAGACTACCCATAGATTTTTGTAATTTTTGCTCTGCATCTCCTCAACTTTGTACCCTGATGATTGTAGAATTCATTTTAGAATCACTGACTGGGGTGATTGTTCTAAATTTTCAAGGGGAAATTGTATGAATTCTACACTGTTGGGACGAGGAGATCTTTGTCTTAAATTTATAGAATTTTCCAGCAAGTATCTCCCAGTTCTACATAACAGTAAAGATTAATGAAAAAAATTAGCAACTAAGCAGACAGGACATAGAATGGGCTAGGGAACACTGAAGTCATAACTATCAATTAGTCTTGAAAAACATAAAGACAAACGGCTATTTTGTTCCTTGAGTGTTACTATATACAAGTATGTGCAAACACTGACCAGGTTTTTCCCTTCACTCATTCCCCTGTTACTCCAGGTGAAGATTGTTGTTAACAACGTTTTAATTGAGTGTTTATGTCAAAGAATATCCAGGTGGATTTGTGTTCAAACGGTAACAGAATTAGCAGCACTCAAGTGAGGAGACATTGGGAACAGTGAGTACTAGAACTTTGTATCCAACTTTGCATCGGATTTTGGAAAGAACGTGAAAATGTTTTTATTTGAATGAAGAATTTCTGTGCCTCCTCGGAGGAACCCCTGTGCCATTGGTGTTGTATGAAAGTGTACATGTGCTTAGAAGAGCATGATGGTGGGCCGTGATGTATATTTTTCCCACCCTTCTATACTCTGCTCTGTTACGTTGAAAATGGAAGAGCTAAACACTCTCGACATCTGAGTTCCTATTACGTTCTGTTGGTAAAAAGTAACAGAGGGAGATTTATCAGCAGGCAAAGCTGATGAGAAATCCCCATTCTGCTTCTAGTTCCTACCAGTTCTGCTACAGGAACAGAGAATCTCTCTAGGGCCAAACTTTGATAGGAACCACCAGGCACTTTGTGGTTCCTCGGAGGTCCAAGTACTGACCATCCTGGGTGACCCAATCGCCAGTAGTCCTGAGCTTCTTCAATTGTCTGAGCGGCATTTGTGTTTGGTCCCTTCTTTGAATTCCTAGGTTCTAAGTCATATTTATTAAATTTTCTTTAAAAAGATTTTTGATACACATATAATAGCTGTATATATTTTTGAGGGTGCATGTGATACCCATACACAATGTGTTATGATCAAATCAGGGTAATGGGGTTATCCATCCCCTAAAACATTTCTCTTTTTGTTAGGGACATTCAAACTTTTTTCTTCTAGCTATTTTGAAATCAACAATAATTATCCGTAACTATAGCCATGCTTGTGTTCTATTGAACCCTAGGTCTGATTCCTTCCATTTTACTGTATTTTTATATCTGTTAATCTCTCTTTCTCCTTCCCTTTCCCCCACTCTTCCCAGCCTCTGCTAACCACCAATTTACTCTATATAGCTATGAGATTCACTTATTTTTTTTTTATCTCTGATATATGAAGGAATTTGATATGTGTTTAGCTTATTTCATTTACTGCAATGACTCCTAATTTCTTCCGTGTTGCTGCAAATGTCAAGATCCTATTCTTTTTCTTAAATGGTTGAAGAGTAGTCTCTTGTGCATATGTAGACCATGTTTTCTTCATCCATTCAGCAGTGATGGGCATTTAGGTTGATTATTACCTTTTGTTCTCTTCATCTTAATAAGGGCAGTTGTTTCCTGCAGTGACTAATATCTGGATTTCCTCAGCATCCTGAATGTTTCCAACATTTGACTAATCCATTGCCTGTTTGCCTTACCTACTATGGGTTCTGTTTTGATTTACTAGGACTTTACTAACACAGATGGGAAAAGGTTAAAAAAAAAAATCACCCCTCACATAATGTATTTAAGGTATGGTATATGCACATGACTCAATGTCAATACATAAAATATTGTAAAAATATTATATCTGAGCAAGAGTGAGACTCCGTCTCTAAAAATAGCCAGGTGTTGTGGTGGGCGCCTATAGTCCCAACTACTTGGGAGGCTGAGGCAAGAGAATCTCTTGAGCCCAAGAGTTTAAGGTTGCTGTGAGCTGTGATGCCACAGCACTCTACTGAGGGTAGCAAAATGAGACTCTGTCTCAAAGATATATACATATATATAGGTGTGTGTGTAAAGCCTAGATAATGGACATTCTGGGTGATTTTAATTATTTTATTTCCGAATATTTTCTATGCAAGACTACCTCATCTCAGTAATTAGTGAAAAGTTATAAGTGGTGATAATGGCATATTGGTTGTTAGAAATCAAAGTATTCCTCACTTCCGGGTTTCTGGAGGCCTGGATGTTCTAGGAGATTATTTACAAAGTATATTCAGTGGATCACAGATCACTTACGCTAGAGTAGCTTGGCATACCAGCTTTAAAAAGACAAAAAAAAACGCTATTTGTTTCTCTATAGAGCCAGGGTCTTTGGATCAGTGCCAGAAATCTGAATCTTCACAAGTGCCCCAGGTGGTTCTTATGCATATATTGAACTTGAGATTGCCTCCCTAGGGCCATTTCCTGATTCTAAGCAAGTACAAGGTTATGCTTACAAGACCCATATAACCGTGAACTTTATTTTAAGAAAGAAACAGGTACAATAAATGTATGACAATACAGCCCCAACAAAAACTATTTGTCACCTTATTGAAAATCTTTATTTCTTTTATGAAACCAAAAGTGTGATAACTTGTCACACTGATTACTCCCATGTAGGAAACTACTTTTAGTACTACCATGCATTTGGCTGCAACAGTTAAATTATTGTGTACTAAGAGATATTCGTGTTTTTTTTTTTTTTTTTTTTGGTCATTCATCATTAAATCATCAAATAAAATTTGAGTGTAAAAATGAGTTATTTTCATAAAAATAAAGTTGAATCTTTGAGGAAGACTATCTAAAGTTAGTAGCCCAAAAGGCTGCTCTAAACTATAGTGTCAGAAAGGCATCTAAAAAGAGTAGAGGAATCCTAAGATTTGCAGTTCTACACATATTAAAGTTTGTTTCATAATTCCCTTCAAATAATGGTTACGCATTCAAAAATCTTGGCATTGTAGAGACATGTTATACTTGTTACTTATACAGAAAAAGAAGAAAAAGCATGATATGAAATGCAAATAATGGATTACAGTAAAATACTTACCTCAAAGTATTGGTGTACAAATGTACCTTTTCAATGTTTTTTTTTTTTTTTCTCATTAACAGACCAAACATGTGTATAGACCAGAAAGCACTGATTATAGAGTTTTGCTAGATATTTTTAGAATGAGTTCAGTATTGATTAGAATCCAATGGGCAGCTTTATAGGGTCTTTGATTTTGAATCTGGAATAGCTTGAGAAATCACTTTGGGCTTGGATCAGTCAAATAGAACATATTTTAAGAAATATTTTACTCTAGTTTAAAATTATATTTCAGAAGAAAATTGCCTCCAATACAAGAAAGCAATCATGAAAAAGAGCAGAGGAAGGGAAGGGAGAAAATCCTGGCATGCCGAATAAGGAACTCTGGTGGGCTGTAGCAACGTTATGGGAACACGGTGCTCAGCACTCAGCAGTTCACACCAAAAAACAAAAAAAAAGGGAAAAGAATGTGGGTACAATCTAACCCAGGTAACCAATGACCAATAGAAAAAGCCATTGCTCAGTGGTAGGGAGCCAGCCACATACACCAAGGCTGCAGTGTTCAAACCGGCCTAGGCCAGCTAAGAAAAAGATAATGACAACTGTAACAAAAAAATAGCCAGGCATTGTGGCAGGTGCCCATAGTCCCAGCTACTTGGGAGGCTAAGGCAAGAGAAGTGCTTAAGCCCAAGAGTTTGAGGTTGCTGTGAGCTTTGATGCTATGGCACTCTACCCAGGGCGACATAGTGAGACTGTCTCAAAAACCAAACCAAACCAAACAAAAAGCCAGTAATGCCTAGAGATACAGAGAGATCAATGAAAGAGTTACAAACATTTTCAAACTTAGAGAAACAGGGTATTTATACTCTACATTGCCTTCGCATCTTTGACTCTCTTCTCACTCATGAGAAGGATCACTTCCAACTCGCTTTGGAAGGTCTCTAAGCTTTCTCTCTGGCTTAAATATACTTCCTCTTTGTTATACTAAAGCTTATGCAAGTGACTTTTGCTTTCCATTGGAGGTGCCTGTGCTGCTCCAATTTTACTCTCAGTTTCCACTCAGTTTGTCTTCCGATTCCTGCCTGCCTCAGTTGAACTTTCTAGTTCTGGCGAGACATGGAAGTAGGCCAACTAGAGTTGGGGAACCAGACTCCCAACCCCCCAAAAATCATTGTGGGACTTCTTTGCAGTTGTTTTAACCTATTTCAGGAGCAGAATTTCAGAATCCTAAAAATGCAGATCAATGTGCTTGCAGATCAATGTTCAATTCACTACAGATTGCTCCTTTTATTCTTTATGAGACAGTTATGTTTAAACATTTTCATTGTCAAACACTTCAGTACCTTGTAATGAACTAGATGTTAGACTCTTCAAAAATTGTAAACTGCAAAGGTTAATTTTGATTTCTGACCTTTTAAAAATTATACGCTGAAGATGAGTTGAAAGATAAAAACATGGCCATTTGAACAACTCTGTATATATATACTAATATGTTGTACATGTTTTAGAATTAAAAATAAATAGACTATTATTGATTTGGGTTGGTTTGTAGAACTTATACAATTAGTAGTAGTATTTTAGATTAGAAAAATATCTATTCAAAAGAAAAGGACAGAGAATTTCTAATCTAGATCCGTAGGATTAGGTTTAAAAAATGGCAACACGTCATGGTTCAGTGATCAAGGAGCCAGCCACATACACGAGGGCTGGCATGTTCGAACCTGGCTTAGGCCTGTTAACATCAATGACAACTGCAACAATAACAACAACAAAATAATTGCCGGGTGTTGTGGGGGGTGCCTGTAGTCCCAGCTACTTAAAAGGCTGAGGCAAAAGAACAGCTTAAGCCCAAGAGTTTGAGGTTGCTGTGAGCTGTGATGCTACAGCACTTTACTGAGGGTGACATAACGAGACTCTGTCTCAAAAAAAAAAAAAAAAAAAAAGAGTATTATAGCTGCATCTAACTATTTTAGGAGCTCATGGAATTAGTTTTAATTTTTGTTTTTTAGCCAGTTCATCAAAATGAAAATGCCTAAAAGTTGTTCGTCTAGAAAATATAATCTTGTATGGATAGCAGAAGGAGGAAGCTCCAGAACACAGTGCTGAGAGGGAAAGGAAGAGACACGGAAGCAAAGAAGCTGTCAAGGATATGGCGGGGGGGAGAGGGATGATGGTTAGAAGACAGAGAAACATTTATTGAAAAGAGTCAACTCTGTCAAAAGGATATAGGCGGGAAGAGGGATGATGGTTAGAAGACAGAAAAACATTTATCGAAAAGTGTCAACTCTATCACAAATTTTTGGACTTTGAATAAAGGCAATTAAGTATGAGTTGAAGATGAAGCTTCACTTCAACTACATGAAGATATGAAATTTACTAAGAACAAATGTAAATGAAATATGTTAGATAATAAATTGTATATATGCATATATTTATTAATACTTATGCATATATTTTACATGTATTTATATGCTGTATGTAACCTATTATCTAATTTATAAAAAGTAATATAAGTTATTGCATACAAATGTTTATGTGAGTATATATAGTCTACTTTATATATTTACATAAAATATGTTTATGCTTATCTATCTATCTCTTTATATGTACGTAAACTAAATGAAATCCAAGTGGTAAATTCTTTGTAATCTTGCTGAATATGTGTAATTACCAGCCCCACTGAGGTTTATATTTCATTTCCAAAATATCCTTAATTTAAACTGAGTACGGCATTCTTTCATCCAATCTTGTACCAACTGAAAATAACTATTATACCTTCCAGCTATGACAGGACAATGACAATTGATGCATGTGGAGATAATCTTCAAGTCCCCAAATTTCCCAGAATCGATTCGGAATGACAAAAATAATGGGATAAATTTACATTTGTTTTGAATTGCTTTTGTGTTTAATGTATTTTTATTATACTCTGAGTATAAAACTGATAATCTAAATATAAACTATACTGATTTTTTGTGGACTAAATTATATTGAAAAGAATGTACCATTTCCCAAATACGCATCTAAACATCAGAGATTGTAGTCTTTTTTTACGGTCTTCTTGGTTTTGTGCTTTTCTTTAAAACTTAATGAAGAATACACAGAGAATAGAGTGGGTCTTATTACTTGTACTTATTACAAAAAACTAGTTAAGTCTTCAAATACTGTCATGAATTCTGGAATTATTTTTAAGGTTTACATATATTTTAAGTATAAGCAACAATGAAAAATATTTAGGCCTTGGTAATGGATTTGATTTTTGGAAACGCATCAGCGTCACTGTCTGAGCCTGATAAAGTAACGGTCAATCAAGGTGGTTAATAATTCGTCAAAATGAATCATGATTATAATATTATGAGATGAGTGTTTCTTGTTAAATTGTAAATTTGTCTAGAAATATTAATAAAATGGTTTTGAGATATAATTGCAAATGTTAAGATATGCTTATTAAAAAACAATTTTGCATTTGATTGATAGACCCTATAAGGCATTTGAATATGCGAATTGACGGAGTTGTTATTAACTCAAAGGGGGCTGATCTATTTAAAACCTTAATTTTGGGTTTCAGGATATTACATCTAGCTTTGGCCATGGAAAATCTAATTCTGGAATAAACTTTTCATTAGTGTTGACTAAAAATCCGTCTCCCTTCATCACCTTGGTGGACATTGCCTTAAGGACATTGCCTTAAGAAGGAGAAAGCGTCTATTGCAAACTTGCATTGTGTTGCTATTCAGGGTAGCTAAGATTCTGCTCTCATGACTATCAGACAATCACTATAGTGGCCCGAGGTCTCCAGAGGGGATTCGTTCCTGAATCCTTCCCTGCAGGTTTTGGATCTCAAAGTCTCGGATAAAATGGTTCAGCGTTTGCATATAACTTATGTTCATCTACCTGTACACTTAAAATCATCTCTAGATTATTTACAATAGCTAATTAATGTAAATGCTATGTGTATAGCTGTTGTACTATATTGTTTACATTATGTTTCTTGTTGTATTATTATTTTTCAAAAATATTTTTAAATATTTTTGATCTGAAGTTGTTTGAACCACAGATACAAAACCTCTATTATGAAGGGCTAATTTAATTTCCCATGCTAGTTGTATTCTGTTATTCTCCATAGCAGTTAAATATATGAAATATATTCCAAAACAAAACCAGTTACAAAAGATAACAAGGTAACTAAAGAGTTTATATTCTTTCAGATTCCATTTTTATATTGCTATATAGTTTTTTTTTATAAGAGCCAGTTCCAAGGTATGAGGATGGCACACAATAATGAGGCCAATTTTTGTTATTACAACTTTGAGATTGGAAAGTTCATGGAAATGGATGACAGGAAGGTTGTGAGGGGTGTGTTTTTCATTCATCCTTCCTACTTTGTCATATTGCCACAATTTAGTATTCAAATGAGAATTCTAAAATGCATGAGGTGTTCTGTTACAACTAATGGCACAGCTTCTGGGAATACATGATTTCTGGAACTACTGAAATTCTGGAAATCCTCCTGGACTACACAGATTACCCCCGAAAGTAAAATGGTATCCTAAGGAACATGGGCCTTGGATCCTGCAGCTGAATCCTTCCTCTGCCTCCTTGAGTAATCTACTTTAGTACTTTGGTTTTGGTTTCTTCTTTTACAGAAAGAAAGTGTTGAAAGCCTTTGAAAACCATTGCAAGGACTTTAATTTTGCTCTACCGATACAAAATCATTGTAGGATTTGAGGAACAGAAAGAATGCAATCTGACATGTGTTTTGAAAAGATCAATTTGGCTGCTATGTTGAGACTAGATTATAAGGGCTAAAGCAAAGAGACCAATTAGGAAACTATTAAACAGTAGATGGTAGAAAGGTAATTCAAGAATGGGGAGAATAGCTTAAGTAGTGAAAAGCTGGATTTGGAATATATTTTGATGTTAGAGTCAACAGGATTTACTGATGCCTAGGATACACATACAATGAAAGAAGAGTTTGTAGTAACTGTTAGGTCATAAATTGGAGCTACTTCAAGGTAGTTCTCATTAGCTGAGAAGGTGAAGAGTGTGTTGGGGAGAAAGATTGTTGCCCACTTTCACGTATCAGCTACACCTAGTGTCTATGGAAATGAGTAGATACATTTATTATACCCACATTTTCAGTATATATATACACTATTTCATTAAATAGACAACTAAGGGTAGTGTGGTTTCATCAGAAGTGTCAAGAACAATAACTACAACATCTAATCTTTAATATTGAGTAATCCCGCTTTAAGAGATGCACAAAGAGTTGCATAAGCATAGTTCTTATCTTCTCAGAGCTTAAAGCAAAAATTACTAAAAATTCCCAAGAAATTTAGCTATGACAAAATTATTATCAAATAAAGCTATCAGGAATTGCATTAAGAATATCAAAGGTGATATCCCTCCATTCACTCTTTCAAAAAACATGCATTTAGTTTTCATTGTCCTATGTATGGGAACAAAGTAACCTGGTTTACTGTACAGAACAATGAAAACCACAGTGCAGTTTCCTTCCATCATGGAAAATCTAAGTTAAAGGAAAAACAAAAAGTATTTGAAGAATACTTTAAATAGAGTGTGTTAAGAGCCATGTTAGCCATAAGAATGGGGTCTCACTTATCTAAGTATTCATTTTCTGAGTTGTTGAAGTTACAATGTTGTCTAGGTAAACAAGAGTCATATCACACTGTACAGTCACCCACAAACTATTTTTAAAACATGATCTTAATTCAAATACCGAAATTCTCTTGAACTTCAATCCTGGGATGGTACCATTATTTAGCCAAACAGAAAGAACGGTCCAGGACCATAGCGACTTTGGGCTGCCCTGGGAATTTCCACCCTAGTAATTGCATTACCAGAAAGTTTGGGAGTCTCAGAAGAGGATTACGGTAATGAGAGCAGACCAGAAGCAGGCAGAAGTCATTGACTTTCAAGGTACTCATTTTATTTCAAGGTATGCCTGTATCTCAAAAAACCTAACAATTGTTACAGTCTCAAAACAGTGTTTATTGGCTGAATATTAGCCCTGCTTCTAATTTTGAAAATTTTCCAATTGCACCAAGGTCTTCATTCCTTGTTTCTCACTCTTTAATTCGTTGTTAGTGGGAAAAGAACCTAAAAACACAGTATAAGCACAATGACATGCAATTGCAAAGTAAAATAAAATATCTTTTTAAAAAGTGTAGGATTTCATGAATTTTTTTTTAAAAATTATGTAGGCGACGACATTAGTCACTGATAATGATTAACTGCATTAATCATGAGTACCTAATGACAAAGTTTCTATACTTAATGTGGATGATGCAGTTAATGTGGTAAAAAAAAGTACTACTGCATTTTTCAGTGGTAAAATATATATTTAAGAAAAACAAAGATTAAAGTTGGGCTCATCAAAGAGATAGATGTGAAAATCAGAGAAGAACATAGATTTTAGGGAAAACTGGCAAGCACTTGATTTCTTGTTGTGATCAGGCTGCCAAGGTGAATATCTTAATCATCATGGGGGATCTTTATAATTATGCTTCATAATTAGGTTTCCTTTTTTATGTTATGAACTATAACTTTAAATAAAAAGTCAAAGTTAATTTATCATTTGTTTCATTGTTGGTTCATTTTAAGAAAGGGGATTTATTTACACTCATAAGCTAAATTTTCTAAGTGTCAGAAAAAATAGACATAGATGCATGATTTTAAGTTTCATCTTTTCCCAAAGTAAATTTCTAATGAAAACATTTGTCCTATTTCCTACAACATTTAAAATATATTTGACTTGATTTAAGTCATTGTAGAGTTTACTGTTAGCTCCTAAAAGAGGAGCACCAAAAGTTGAGTTGGTGACAGTCAGAAAACCTTCTCAGAAATCACAGGGCCTGGAAATTTGTTATATATAGGGTGAGAGCCATTTGTTTCTTCTTTTAATGATCATCTAAGACATGTTTTCTGCAAGTCTCAGCTGTTTCCTTCCCATCCCAGCCATGGAACTGCTCATCAAGTCTTAATCCCAAGATTCAAAGTCCTTTCTCTGTCATGGTATTTCCTCTGTAAGACACTACTAAATGGATGCTGAATTTGGGGTAGGCTGTAACTCCAAATTCATTCTTTCATCTCTGTTTCTTCTTAACTACATCAGTAAAATCATACTGGTCACTCAGGGTTGTAGGAATTTAGGACTGAGGTCAGTGAGTGCATAGAAAACACTCCAACTATTTCAGGCTCTGCAGAATCTCTTCTACCCAGACAAGGCGATTGAGTGTGCTGGTCAGTTACCAACAAGCAAGGTGAATAGCTAATGCTAACTCTTCTTATTAGCTACAGTGGAATATTCCACACTCCACACCGGAAAACAGTTTACAAGGTAACAAGTTGTTTCTTTAGTACTCACATGGCACAAAGCCATTATTCAGATTCAATTCCATTTTTAGATATGAGGTTCCATTATGTTTTGTGAAGTAGTCCAGGTTAAATAGTGTGGTCTCAGAGCAAGCCTTCCTAATTTCTTTTAAATTTTATTAGATGTGAATTGACTAAGTTTTAATTCCGTTTTCACTAAAGTATATTACTCCAGTCCTAGGCAATCTACTTAATCTCTGTGTGCCTTTGTTTCTTCATCTGTAAAATGAAGGTATTATGAGTATCTATGTTAGAGAGCTGCTGTGGATTAAATTAGTGAACATATATTAGGGGAGCTCTCAAGTGCTTTTCAGAAGGCACATACTCAATATAGGTATAAGGAAAATGCTAAGATCTACACTGATGTATTAAATCAAATATGCTAATGTAGGTGAAAGCACTTAGCACACACTTGAGATGGGTGAAGATTCAGAGATAAGTCTCACCTTCAACGTCTTGAGGTTAAGCAAACTTTTCCTTGAACCTCATTGTCATTTAAAGGACCAAATAGTGCATGACAAAATGACAAATAAGTATAGAATGTGGTTGAAATCTGAACTGACTGATTACTCAAAGGATGGATATACGGTAAAACCTCCATAGTTGACTATAGCCCTACACTGACCACCTCCTTAAGTTGACCTAATTTTCATAGACTGGACATGCAGTCCATGTACACACCAATACAGTAGGCCTAGTTCCTTAAGTTGACCACATCTGTATGTTGACCATTCTGTCACAGGTCCTATAAGGGTGGTCAACCTACAGAAGTTCTCTTATTATTTGAAAAACATATTTTTAAACTAGACATGAAAATTCACCTTTAATTGGCAAATTTCAGTTCCTTCCTTCTAAAGACAGGTGCTTATAAATGATTGAAATCAAAGATAGTCATAATCCTAAAGTTTTATTCATATTATTCATATATTATTCATATATTGTGACATATAAACTTTGACTTCCCTGTTAGAACAATATTTGGGGCACTTATAAATTTCTAAAAGTAAACATTTCTGGAGTTTTATGTTTTTTCTTGCACAATATATAATATCCCAGTGAAGTTCTTTAACAATTCAACAGTCTACCTTGGTTTGTATCTTTGGAAGCGTGAATTTCTATTAGCATATTCTCTTAAAACACAAACTAAACGATACAGAATGGTTGTAGGCTAGCAGAATTTTGATTTGCTTTTATACTTTCCTGTCTTCATGGTACCATACGAGTCTCATTTGCAACTGTGCAGAATCTTGCTCGGGTTAAGGCTTCGTGCTTGACACTTTGAAAAGCGTTTCTTTTCACTTTTGTTGTTGTGTGGTTAAGTGTTTTAGGTTTATTTATACTTTTACATTTTGCAAGGGGCACCGTAAATCCATAAGTGATAACTACTAGGCTGAAACATACAAAAAGCATCAATACAAGGATGTTATGTCATCTGTGAATTAAGCAGCAATTGGCCTTAGCCATAACTCATTAAAGGGTAGCATTTTGTCATTCTCTTGGATAGTAAAGGATGCTCTTATGCTTAGAGTTGACAGATAGATTTAATTTGTGCTGGTTTAAGTGCAAGGGGCAAAGCAGTAAAATAGGTTCCAATTTCTTTTTAATTGGACAGCATTTGCTTAGTCACAAATACATAGAGTTACGGAGGTTACAAAATGTCCTCTGAGAGAAGAGGGTTATTTGTTAAATGTTTTAGGTTTATTCATACTTTTACATTCAGAAATAAAAAATTACTTTGACCTCAGTTAGATTTTTAAAGTGTTCATTGAGGAGGAACTTTCATGGGACTACAGCAGTCTCTCTGAATAATAAATTCATTTATCTCCAACCCAACACTAAAAATTACAAAGACTATATTATTACAGAAACAATCATATTTATTTTGTTTTGTTTTTATTTTTCCCTCCATTGCATTTCTGCTTGAAATTTAGTTAAAAAACAAAGTTTAATTTCTAGAAAACTGCAATTTAAACTGCAAATGGTGTTTTAAAATACAGGGTCTAGCAGCAGTAATGCCCTTTTATGCTTGAGTATGATATTGTTATGTTACAGAACTACATGCTTATGATTTTGTAATAAAATATTGGTATACATTATCAGCTCATAAAAAGAGGCATTATTTTTACTACTATATATTTACTACTATTTGTGCAGGTAACTCTCTAATATAACAATACCAGACTCAAGCACAAATGAGTGTTACTTCCGCCACATCCTGTATAGCTTTTAAAAACAGAGGTTGGAAAAACCCCTTATGAGAAA
>NW_003852519.1:5689324-5691471 GCF_000181295.1 Otolemur garnettii
TCTTATGTTTCTCTCTCTCTCTCTCTCTCTTTTATTTCAGGTTAATGAGAGGGTACAAAGAATTAGGTTACTATATTTACATTTCCTAGGTAGAGTCCCTCTTGTAATTGTGTCCCACACCCAAGAGGTGTGCCATATACCCTTACATTGTGCCCATTAAGTAGGAACACACCAATCCCCCTTCCCCTTCCCCTCCTCTCTACAGCTGCCTCTCTCCTCCCAACTTGAATTGAGTTTTTCTCTTGTGTGGGTGTGTATTAGATCATCTACTGGCTCATATTAGTATTGAGTACTTTGAATACTTGCTTTTCCTTTCTTGTGATACTTTACTAAGAAAAATGTGCTTCAACTTCATCCAGGTTAATAGAAAAGATGTAAAATATCTGTCTTTTTTATGACTGAATAGTATTCCGTGGGATATGTACACCAGAGTTTTTTAATCCATTGCTGGGTTGGTGGGCATCTAGGTTGTTTCCACATCTTGGCAATTATAAATTGAGTTGTGATAAACAATCTAGCTCAAATGTCCTTATGATAAAATGATTTTTTTTCTTCTGAGTAGATGCCTAGTAATGGAACTGTGGGATCAAAGGAGAAGTCTAATTTGAGTTATGAGGATTCCCCATACTTCTTTCCAAAGACATTTTGTTAGTTTGCAGTCCCACCAATAGCGTAGAAAATAATCATGTGAACTTTTGTGTAGCTGAGAAAATTCAGGTTCAGTTTCCTCATCTGTTAGAAAAGAGTTTGGGTCCTGCTTAGTTTCAAAATCTCCTCTGATTCTTTTATACAATATATTAAAATAAATTCAAGGTACTAAATTATTAATTGCCTTTATTCAATGAAATGCAATACTTCCCATCAACACCAGCACTGTTTTTCTTTCTACCCAGTGCTACCCTTTCCTTCTTGCATTCTCAAGCTTCCAGGAGACAGTAGTAAAACAGTTCATATTAGCATAATCCTAATATTGAATATAAATATTTTACCCATTTAAGGAATTTGAGAAACATTTATCAGACTAGGTTCTGGAAACATATGGCAAAAATCTCAAAATAAATTTCATATCTGATTCAAATTTAGGAAAGGAATTAGTCTTTGACTTTAAAACTCTTCCAAGTATCAATAGATTAAAAAAGAAAGCATAAATTATAACACAATGCTATGAGGATAACACTATTTTTATTGCAAATTGATTAGAAGTGAGAAAGAAATTCAAAAGCAATACATCTAACGTCCCTTTGATATCTCGCTTGAGGAGATCAAGCATCAGATAATGAACTGGGCTGCAAAAATTATTTCTGTACACCTGACGTTTGCATAGAAAATTAAACTGCTACATGTAGAATGTTCTAGAAAAATATCGATCACCATACTCATCACCTTTGGCTTACCCTAAATTTAAATAATTCTGATAGAGTATGATTGATTGTGTTACAGTGAGATGATTTCCTAAACTTTATACTAAAGAGAAAACTGTAACATAATGGAAAGGCAACTGAGACAAACCTGCAGATTTTGGTAAAACACATTTTTTATAGAACTCTAGAATATGAATATCTATTTCTTTTACCATTAGTAGTAGCACTTCCTACTTAAATTTAATATCTAGGTACTTTTTATGAGCCACTGAAGAGTCTATAACTGTCAAGGAAAGTTCAGTTGCATCGATCATCCCACGCTCACTTAGCAGAGGGGGAACATGTTTCACTAAAATTTCCAACAATAAAAATTTTCTTAATCAAAAAATCCAGTTACCCATAAAACTTTAATTCCTAAGGAACTCAAATGACTATGCAATGTAAAACATACACGGGGGTGGGGGGAAACTGCTTTCATTGTAAAGAGTTTGTATGTTGTCCTCCTTACGCTGTTCCCAGGTCCTGTAACTGTTCTTACGACAGTTCTACCAAAACAATACCTGCATGATCAATGCTAGTTGTGAGTGTTATTTATTAAAGTATTACTATTTTATCTAGAGCTTAATAAATACTTATTGAGTAGAAAGTCATTGAAATTAAAATTTTATATACTTTACCTATGCATAGCCCAATTTTTTTTTTTTTTTTTTTTTATAATTGGCAAAATAAATCCTGAAGTGGCCGGATTTGGTATTCTCTGGTTTTCCTCTCTAAGTTTTATAGATT
>NW_003852519.1:5691491-5708799 GCF_000181295.1 Otolemur garnettii
TATGATTACACTATTTTCTAAGAGGACAAATCTTATATACTTTACCTATGCAAAAGCCCATTTTTTTTTTTTTTTTTTTTTATAATTGGCAAAATAAATCCTGAAGTGGCCGGATTTGGTATTCTCTGGTTTTCCTCTCTAAGTTTTATAGATTTATTTTCAAACAAAGTATATGATTACACTATTTTCTAAGAGGACAAATCTTTGAGTAATTACTCCTATAGGTTTTATTTATAACATGCTCTTACTATCTATGTAGATGATAATCATATTATCATCATTTTTTAAAAATGAAGAATAACTTGACTCTTCTACTAAAATGTAACTATTCTGGCAAAGAATAAAGTAATATTGTATTTTCTGTCTATTATTATTACAGACTTGTGTATGTGTGCTTGTGTGTATTGGGTATTTCTATGAGTGTGTGTATATATGTCCTAATATAATCGATGATGTTCTTATTCTTGTGCCTTTAAAGGAAAGGCAGCACTATAAATCTAAAAAAACAAATCAATGAACAGCAATGCTCTATAAAGCAGTCAACAGACACAGGTTGTGCAAAGGCATGTGCATTACTAAACTCATTTAACTATAATAAATACTGGTCATTGATAAACAAGAAATCATATCCTTTAAATGACTTAGCTGCAAGTACACCACAAATGAGAAGCTTTTGAAAGATTCGTTAACCATTTGACCTATTAAGTAACTTCTAGTTCACTAAAGAAATTACTACTGCAGAAATTGAGAAGGGTTCTGATTTCATACAATTTTATGTGTGTGTGTATAGATATCTATAGATATGTATACACATATGTATTATCATGTGAAAAGTAGATCTATAGCACTTGTGTCTACATTATTTTAACTAACTGGAATGGTTTTCTTAAAAGGCAAGACTGCAGCCATATTATTCCACAGAAAAGTGTTATTTCAGCTCTAATTAAGGCTCACAACAGGTGCAGAGCCTGAACTTGACTTAGAATATCCAACCTTCATAGAATTCTCTTTCCTTCCTTTCTCATTATTAAAATCTCCCATCCTTTCTTTTGAAGCCTCAATCTTCTCAAGCAAAGAATCCAATGGATATCGTAAAGGCAGAAAGAACTGGATTTTGTTTTTTTATTCTCCAGTTATACTAGCCGTGTGGCTTACTGAAATTTCTTTATCAATAAAGAAGACTATTGATGCCTATTCCCTAATATCCTCATGAAACTTAAGAGTTAAACTCTGTAATATGCACGGCACATAATAGATGCTGAGTAAATGTTATGGGCCTTTCCATCATGTCACATGTTTTATACTTACTGTCTTCGTGTTATTTATAGGCCTACATTAGTACATAGTTTATGAAATTGTATTCTTTTTACAATATTATTATTTGGTAAGCAATGAGACTGTTTTAGAAATTGTTGCACTTCCAAGGTTTAGACACAGCATAAATGTCTGGTATGACCTACACACACAGAGAGATGAGTGTTTTTCTTGTTGAATGATATGACAATAATTGATTGGAAACTATAGAAATTAAATCTCTTATTAGAAGAATAAAAATGTCAAATGAAATAGTGCATTTAAAACACTTAAATTGTCCCTGGCATAATAAGTACTCAAATCTTAGCTGTGTTATTATTATAAAATGATCTGTGAAAAATAGATGTTCATAAAATTCCAACAGAACCTAAGGTAGGAAGATTAGTTTGGGGAACTGGAGAAGAAATGATAATAAGGTAAAATATAATCTGAGTTTTTAAAGACATGTTGGACTTTCTATGTGCTACTTGCAAATACTCATGTTTTAAAATTGTGATGATTCTGCATAAATGTTATGGGCCTTCACATTTTTAAAACATGAGTTATTTGCAAGTAGCACGTAGTAGGCGTCTTTACTACAAAGACTCAAAACATTGAAAGTCATAGAACATAGAAGGGAGGAAACTAAACTGGAGATATTTTACCATTAGATAATCGACATAATAAGATTGACATAGTAATTGAACATCATAAACTGTATGGTAGAACTTAGTTAACAGTGTATTTTCAAGTATATTTTCATTTTCACTCCTTTAAAAAAGTTATTTCTTACCTCTAATTTCATTTTTAAATCATATCAAGGTACCATTCAAACCAAGTATCAATCTTGTTCAACATGCAAACAAGTGATCGAAACCGATGAAGTAACATAAAAAATTATTTTGATAGCAAAGCATGAATGTATACTACGTGGGATGTGAAACAAAGCCTATCCTTATTATAGCTTGAAACAGATTGGAAAAGATTCACCCTACATCTGATTAATGAGAAATGGTAAAGGTTAATAAATGTGTGGATAAGTGAAAAATTATGCTGCATTTGTTCCTTTGAAATTGTGACACAATGTAAAATCAACAAAGTAACTAAATCAAATGGATTGTGGTATAATGCCTAGTCATTAAAAAACAACTGCAACCACTAACACAACAATAAACAGACTATAATAAAAATGGTTTTGTCCTTGTCAGTGGAAGATTTTTTAATGGACACTTTCAACCATAATTTTGATATGAAAAACTCAGAAGCACTCTTCTCTATCACCCATATCTTTCTCCCAAGGAGAGAGTTTTAACAACCTCAAAATTTCTGGTTTTAAAAATGGCACTTTCTGAAGTTCTGATACTCACTTGTAAATTTCTGGGCTCAAGAAAAAGATATCTAAGGTTCCTTTAAATTAAAAAAAAAATCTATGATATTAAGTAAAAAAAGAAAAATGAAATGGCAGTTGGCCATGCCTTAATGATTTAACTTGGCATCTGGTCAAATGACCTGGGCAAATGTTCTTTTGAAAAATGTCATGGAATTTTTATTAATGATGAATATTTAAGGTCTCAAACCATACTCATCTTAAAGTAGACTACTTTAGCAATCTAGGTTCTGTCAAAACTGGTTTTGAATGACTTGACCCTCATAATAATTGAACCAGTTCTGCATGTAAATGCATTTTAAATCACCTTTCCTCAAATACCCAAATTCCTTCCTTGAATGTGAACAAAGCATGCACCAAAAATTAAGGAGATTTACAAACACTTATTTCTTCAGGGAACTGGGAATTGCTATTCAGCTGCTTACTGCAGCACAGAATTTTGTAGACTTAAATTTTGCCAACTTAGTTTCATAGAATTTGTAATTTGGGGGAATTACTCATTCCCCAATATACCCTAATTCTAAATTTCTAAGGAAATATTAGTTAATGAAAAATATTGGGAGTGAGAAAATCTAAGTAGTTTTTCAAGTGAGTAAGCAAATTAAATTTTAACATTTACAACAAAAATAATAATGTAATTCTTAACATTTTTATATACTTATAGCTGGCATGTACCATAGGACAGGTGTTTTCTTAGTGCTTTTTACGAAGTTTCTTGTCTGTAGTCTCTGTTAAAATCCATGTGGGATAGAGGCACAGACTTTATGTAGAGCTAGTAAACGATGGACCCAGAATTGACTAGAGTGATATTTGAAATAAGTGCAGTTTCTGGAAAGGGAAAGACATGGGCTCAAACCCCAGTACCATCACTTAGAAGTTGTGAAATTTCCTGCAACTCATGTGATGTCTGTATACCACAATTTTCTTATATGAGAGGAATAATAATAATATCTATCTCATAGGGTCTCATGACAATTAGATGAGAGCATTTATATGATGTTTTTAGAAGAGTGTTTCTGTCATGCATCATAATGATTTACTATTATCATTATAATTGTATCATTATTTATTTTTTCTTTATTTCCTTTTGACAATTATTTTGATTACAATCATTGCATCTTATACATATCAGTATATAGCAAATAACTTGTGATTTATTATGAGTTAGAATAATTTCAGATGACAAAATTTCTGGTATGATGTGTATTAGGAAATTCCCACCTCAATAATATGCTATTAAGAAATATCGTAACTAGGGCAGCGCCTGTGGCTCAAAGAAGTGTGGTGGCTTCAAACCTGGCCCCAGCCAAAAACTGCAAAAAAAAAAAGGAAATATCTTAACTAGAAATATATTCTTGATTGTATTAAAATGTTAATCTAAATAAAAATCGTATTATAATATGAAATAGTAACAGGAAAAAATAAGCAAATATGTATATACAAAAAATGGGTTGATTTAACATATATGTGGACTGTCCTGAAAGTATCCAGCCACATACTATGAAAAATAGACATACATAGCTGGATACTTCGCAGACAGCCCTCCTACTGTGTAAAAGGTGCTTTATTATAAAGAGAAAAATCGGAAAGGGAAATAGAAAGCTCTTGAGTGCCTGTGTTATGTCAGATTCTAAACTAGTTTTTTTGGCTTTTTGAGTATACACCCTTGACACCTCTTGCTTATTAACTCCATAAACCACCCATAGCTAATGCTTTTCAATTTATCCCAAAGTCCACCCATTTCTCCACGTCTACCAACTCAGTTAGTCCAAAACGGCCATGATCTCTCACTTTTTTGTTAATATAATCACCTTTCAACCAGTTAGTCTTTATCCACACTGGCTATCTTCTAACCTGTTCTCGATATGCATAAATGAAAATATTTTTAAAAACGAATCTAATCATAACACCATATAGTCTTCCTCAATTCTTCCCACTCGTAACACCGTTCAATTGAGCTTCCTGATCTTACAGTAAATATGTGACCATATTCCGCCTCCCTCTCCAGGCTCACTGAGGGAGTTCCCACCTGTGTGCTCTTTCCTTTCCTTCAGGCAGTTCCCCACACTGGTAATTACTCTGCTGGTACAGGTCTTTGGCATAATTTTTTTCCTGTTAGAATGTTCTTTTTGAAATTTTTCAGCTGGTTAACTCTGACTCATCTTTTAGATGGCAAATGAATCATCAATCACTTAAAAAAAAATTCCTCCTCTGAATTTTGTGATATAAGAAGATCCACATGGTGGGCTCTGAAATCAGTAAATGTCCCTCCTTCAAAATGATAACAACACTGTCAATGTTATATTTTTATTTGCAGTTATTTGATTATTGGTTTCTCCTCTGGATTAGATTAATAACTAACTTTTATTACATATTCAATGGGCAGCATGCATGGTTTTGATGTACTTCGTAAATATTATCTAATTAAAACTCTTGTAGTAACCTGAAGAATAAGGTCTATTATTAGTAATAACACTGTACAAATGAAAATAATCCAAGGAAAGGAAAGATTGGGTACATTGTTCAATGTCACTAAGTAGCAGAGCTAGGATTCTAATCTGGATGTTGTATTCAGAGTATATCGCCTAACCACTTCCTTTGTTGCTTTTAGGAGTTTCAAAAGAATTGCTTTTACTATTATTGTATCCTTAGGAACAGGGACAGTGATTGCAAGTACATAAAGAAAAATTCATTGAATAATATTTTTGTTTTTTCTATCAAAAGGTAAAATGCACTTATGTTTTGAACCAGCAATTTTACTTCTAGGGTTATGCTCCAAAGGTACACTTGCTCCACATAGGCAGGACATATGTGTGTAGTAGCAATATGCCAGGAACAATGGCAAACTCAATCAATAGATTAAATAAATATACCACAGTATATTGATGTGAATGAATAATTTATGGCCATAAACACATTAGAAGTATATTGTCAATATAAAATGATACTCAATATGGAAGGCTAAGCAAAGAAAAAAAAGTAAGGAGCTACAGAGTATATAAAGTTCATTGCCTTTTTCAAAGTGATGGTATAATTAAATGTATGTATCCAAAGCTTGACAATTAAGTTCATGAACTCATCCTAGAAGAAGTGTTATGTACCTATTGCTGTGGTCAACTTCCAAGTACTCCCCTTGGGAAGCTACACAGTGATGCAAGTGCCTAGTCAATTCTTCAAAGTAATTTTAGAATCCTTTTCTGGAATGACTGTCAGAGCTGTCAGTATAGGAGGTTTGACAATTAAGTTTGTGAATATACCACCAAGTGCTTATGTTGGTAGCCTTGTACAAACAAGTTGGTAAAGTTTCCTAGGCTACGTATGTCAGCGTCTCACAGCTGTGTTCATGGCAATATGTGGCGGTGTCTTGCTGAGTGGCGTTCATTATTGTTGTATGTTTTGTGGGCTCATTGATGATAGCTCTGATGGTCATTCCTCCAAAATGCTCTGGGAGGGTGGACGAAGCACTGGCAATAGTGCATAGCTTCCCAAGGGGAGTACTTCCAAGGTGACTATAATGATATTCAGCAATGAGGTATGTAGCACTTTTTCTAGGATGAGTTCATGAACTTAATTGTCAGGCTTTGTACACGAATGCCTAAAATTTCTAGAAGTACACAAGAAATTGGTAATAGCCTATCTAAAATATCTAGAATTACACACGAAATTGGAACTATCTAGAAGTACCCAAGAAATTGGCTTTGCAAATGTAACAGAAGTAAGAGTCCAAAAAAGGGCAAAATGTTTTCTCACTTTTCTCTTTAAAACCCTTCACCTTTTTTGAGGAATTAAAATCTGTACTCCTGCCAGAGGCCAACAAGCAGAGGAACAGAAGAATGTTCTTTGTTTTTTGTTCTCTTGTATCTTAAACCACAGGGAGATCATCTTCATTGAAGATGTTATGCTTAAACAGTAATAGCCCAAACCTCTCTTGAAAATCTCTGTATTTCTGCTTAAAGGTGAATGGTGGTTCTTTAAGATGAATTTGCTGTCCTCTTCATTTGATGGCAAACTAATAAACTTCTTTTCCATATTCCTCTAGTCACTTGCCCTCATTCTTTGTTCGGCAGCCTCAGGGACAAATACCAAACATTCCATAACAGGAATGATGATGACACAGGATTCTCCCATTCAAGGCTGGACAAGGGACCCCATTTTTCCAGCCCAGGGCAATTTGATGAAGGGAATGCCCTGGCCTTTTCCCCTGGGCTGGAGGGGCTACATTATTCATTTGTCGATACACTTATTAACACCATGTCCTGGCCAAATGTAGTTCTCAAGACTTTACACCCCTAGACAAAGGACCCACATGGAGACTTCCCACTTGGATCTTTCCCTCTGTAAAATTCTGCTGCTTTTTTTACTCTTTGTGTATTCCTTTCTGGCTAATAAATCCTATCTTACCACTGCTCTATCGTTCAGGGGTTCATTCTTTGAACTCCCAAGACCAAGGACTTGCTGAAGAAAGAAATTCCGGTGACAGTGTTAGAGGCACACAATATCAATATTAGTGTCTTATTTATTACTCATTACCCTTTCTGTTACGTTGTGTTCTCCTTCCAGAGCATGTACTTTTTATCAATTTTTTTAAAAAAATATGTTTATCTTGTGGTTTAGGAAATATGACAGCTACTAAGAATATTTCATAGAAAAAGTTGTAGGGCAAGCACAAAAATCTCTTGAAAACATATATATCATTCTTCCTCAAGGATCAGCTAGAAACGAAGCAAACTATTTTAAAAGTTTTCAGTAAGGTTATCTGCCTGTATAATGGAAAAGAAGGAGAAACTGCTCTTTAATATACATTAAGAAAATAACTAGAGGCAGCCACTTTCATGTATTAAATGGGTCATAATTCATCTTGGGAGAGATGGTTGTTCCTTTAGCAAAATACATTCAAGGGCATTTAGAAATGTGACAATGAACAAGTCTACTCTCACACCCTTAACCTTAGGGCAAATGCAGAAAATAAAGTTAGAGCTCAATCTTTATGGAAAAATAAATGAAAGATATCGTGAATTTCCGGGATAGAATTGTAGCAAGGTGTTGTAAGAATCTAAAGAGTGTCTGTGGCTCCAGTGCAGCCAGAGAGAGTACTGTACTGTGAATATCACTAGGAACAGGGTTGTCAATATTTACTTTTTAGTTTTCTCCTTTGCCATACCATTCTCCAAAGGTTTAGAGATGGACCATCAAAAGAATTCATATGGAAAATAACACATGTGTACGCACAAAAGTAACAACTACAAAACCATTATTATTAGACCATAGCAAATACTAGTCAATAATACTAATAATACTATTGACTATTTTCACCAATTTTGGATCAAAAATTAAGTTAGTCTATGAATTCTTTCCCTTTTAATTTTCAAACTAGTTCTTTTATAAATAGATTATTTTTTCAATTTTGGTTTTTCTCTATGTCAAATTGTTGTTCTTTTTATTTATTAAGTTTCTATTTAAAGACAATTTTCAATGCTTTTGGCATTTTAGTCAAAGAATGAAAATCAGAGATAATTTTTATAAGATTTAGTCTAATATAAATTGGTATATAGAAATATTAGATAAAAAAGGTATATCAAATTTGACATAAATACCAGTGGATTATATTTTATAGAACTCAAATTTTATTTTCTATTTTATTATATAAATTTAACTTTAAAAATATTTTGAACACTTTTTTGTGGCAAAATTTATATAATATTCTCCATTTTAATTGCTTTAATATCTACAATTCAGAGATATTTAGTACCTACACATTATTGTGCAAACATCACCACTAGGTAGTCCCAGGACATTTTCTTCTCCCTCGAAGGAGACTTCATATCCATTAAGCAATCTGTTTTTTGCTTCTATGAATTGGCTTACTCTGGAAATTTCACATTGTATTACATATGTAGGCCTTTTGGGGGTCTGTCTTCTTTCACTTAGTATGATGTTTTCATGATATAGCAGGTGTCATTATTTAATTCCTTTTTATAGGTAAATAATATTGACATAACACCTGAAGTCCCAGCTACTTGGGAGGCTGAGGCAAGAGAATTGCTTAAGCCTAAGAGTTTCAGGTTGCTGTGAACTGTGACTCCATGGCACTCTATCCAGGGCAAAATAGTAAGACTCTGTCTCAAAAAAATAAAAATTGAAATAATATTGCATTGTATGGACATACTACATTATGTTTATCTCCTCCTCAGTTGATGGACATTTACATAGTTTCAAATTTTCAGCTATTGTGAAGAATGCTTCTAGTATAAGCATTGGTGCACACAATTTTCTTTGAACACCTGCTGTGATGGTTAATTTTAGATGTAAACTTAGCTGAGTTAAGGGATGTTCTAATAGCTGGCAACACATTATTTCTTGCTGTATGTGTGAGGATGTTTCTGGAATGAATCAATGGAATGAGTAAGAAAGATGCACCCTCACGAATGTAATGGTCACATCTAATCCATTGAGGGCCTACATAGCAAAAAAAGGCAAATTCACTCTCTCTCCTGGAGGTGTAACATCCATCTTCTCACATTTTCAGACATTAGAACTCCCGTTCTAAAAAAAGGAAAAGAAAAAATAATAAAAAAGAACTCCAGTTTTGGGGCCTCTGAACTCTTTGTACCCTTTGAACTCTTTGTACCATTGGCTCACTTGATTCTTAGGCCTTTGGGCTCACAAATTACACCACCATGTTTGGTTCTCCTGCTGGTAGACAGCATATTGTGGGACTATTCAGCCTCCGTGATAACATGAGCCAATTCCCATGATAAATCTCCTCTTATATACCTCTGTATTTATCTTCTTGGTTCTGTTTCTCATGAGAACCTTGGCTAGCATACCAATTTTGAATTTTCTGGAGGATATACCCTGGAGCAGAAATCCTGGGTCATATAGTAATTGGATATCTAACTTTTTGAACTATTTCCTATAGCATCTGTACCATTTTACATCCCCACCTGTAATGCACACAGTTATCAATTTCTTTACATCCTTTCCGACACGTTACTTTCCATTTAAAAAATATCCATATGATATAATAGCACATTGTCTATCCCAGAAAATGTTTTATGTGTACTCGAGAACCATGCTTATTCTACTGCTCTTGTGTGGAATATTGAGTGTTTTATACGTGTCTGTTAGGTTTAGATGGTTTATAATATTCAGTTCTCTTTTTCCATATTTATCTCTTTCTAGCTTTTTTCTATTCATGATTAAAAGTGCAGTATTGAAGTATCCAACTGTTACTATTGAATTGTCTGTCTTTCCCTTCAATTCTGTTTGTTTTATCTGTATATGTTTTTGGGTTTGTTCTTGTACATATGTTTGCAACTGTAAATCTTTTAGATATATTGAATCTTTTATTAATGAGTAATGTTCTCCTTTGTCTCATGTAAAATATTTGTACTTTGACATTATTATGGCCACCTCTTCGTAACAGCTCTCTTTTCATTACAAGGTACATAGAATATCTTTTTTCATTCTTTGACTTTTAATCCACTTTCATCTTTGGATATAAATTAAGTCCCTTGTAAACTTAATTATAAAAGAATTTATATCTGGATTTTAAAAAATCAATTCTGCCAATATCTGCCTTTTAATGTGACAGTTTAATCTATTTACATTTGAAGTTACTAAATATGGCAGAAGTTACTACTGTTATTGTGCAACTTTGTACAAAAAGATTTATACCATTTTTTGGTTTTGAATTTCTCCATTATTTCCTACTCTTTTTTTTTTTTTTTCTTATTGGCCAGGGCCAGGTTTGAACCTCCCACCTCTGGATATGGGGCCGGTACCCTACTCCTTTGAGCCACAGACACCACCCCATTACTTCCTACTCTTATGTTTAAAATGATTCTGTCGCGTATACCATTTTTGTTCCCCTATAGTTTTATTTTTTGCAATTTTTTTTTTTTGCTATTTTCTTGGTCCTTGCCTATTGATTATAATATCTTAAATTTATAGCAATATAATTTGAATTAATACAAATATAATTTCAAAGTTACAAAAAACTTATCTCATACCTTTCTATTCCTAAATTGCATTTCTATTGTGACAAGTTATATCTTTATGTCTTTTGTATCAATTAACTTAGACCTATAACAATTGTTTTAGGCATTGGTTAAAGCCAAAGATAAAAATAATGCCGATTTTAGTTATAATCTAAAGTAAATAATACTTATATTTATCTTTGCAGTTACCTTTACTAGCATTTTTTATTTCTTCATTGGCTTCAAGTTACTGTATAGAATCCTTTTATTTCAGTCTGAAGCTGGTCTTTGAGAACTTCTTGTAGAGTAGGTTTACATGCAGTTAACTTTCTCAGTTTTGTTTATCTAGAAACATGTTAATTTCTTCATTTTTGAAAGATTGTTTTTTATACATAGACTTCTTGGTTGACATTTTTTTACAGCACTTTTAAAAATTTCATCCCATTTCCTCCTATTCTCCATAGTTTAAGATGAGAAATCACAGTTAATCTTTATCAAGAATGACTTTTTTACTATGGTATAAAAAAATCATACAAGCTACTAATTTATTTAACCATTTCTAGATGTACCACACAATATGTTAAGTACATGAAATCTGTTATTCAACAGATCTCTGGAATTTTTTCATCTTTCAAAGCTGAAACTCTATGCTCACTGAACAATGATTCCCCCCTTTTCTCCTCTGTTCTCTGAAAATTATTGTTATACTTTCTGATTGTAAGAGTTAGACTTACTATAGATAATCTACAAAGATAGAGTCCTTCAGTACTTGCTTTTCTGTGGCTGTATTATTTCACTTGGCATAACGTACTCAAAATAAATCCATGTTGTAACATATGGAAGGATTTCCGGCAGTTTTAAAGCTGGGTAATATCTAATGTATTTATTTACCACATTTTCTTTATCAACTCATCCACTGATGGACATTTAAGTTCCTTCTACATCTTGGCTACTGTAAATGATACTGCAATGAACATGTATGCACAAATCCCCCTTCAAAATCTTGTCTTTAATTCTTCAGAACATATCCACAGAAATAATTGCTGGGTAATATGATAATCTTATTTCATTTTTTAAGTAATATCAATATTGTTATCTATAACAGTTGCACTGTTTTCTATTCTCACTAACAGTGCACAAGGGTTTCACTTTATTCACATCCTCATCATATTTTATTTTACTTTTTAATAATGGCTATCCTCACAATGGATAATATTGGGCTTTTGATTTGCATTTTCCTGATGCTGAGTGATATTGTACATCTTTTCATATATTTGTTGGTAATTTATATATTTTCTTTGGAGAAATGTTGAGTCAAATTCTTTGCCAAATTTTGAACTTATTTTTGTTATTGTTCTTGACTCGAAGTAATTCCTTACACATTTATCCCTTCTCAAATGTAAATATTTTCTCTCATTCCATAAGTTGCCTTTTATTGTTGCCAAATACAATATCATGAAGTTTTTCGTCTGTTTTCTTCTAGACATTTTATAATTTTAGGTCTTACAGTTGTATCTTTATTCTATTCAGTTAACTTTTATATATGGTGTAGGATAAAGGTCCAACTTCATTCTTGCATATAGATACTCAGTTTTCTCAACACATTTGCTGAAGAGACTATACTTTCCATGTTGTCTAGCCTTAGCATTTTTGTCAAAGATAATGTCATGATGTACATAATGGTTTACTTCTAGATATTCTATTTTGTTCCATTCAACTATGTGTTTTTATGCCAGTACTATAATGTTTTAATTACTGAAGCTTTATAAGCAAGTATGAGTCCCCAGCTTTGTTTTTATTTCTCAAGATTGTTTTATCTACTTGAGGCCCTTTGAGATTCTCTAAGAATTTTAGAATTTTCTCCCTATTTATAAAGATCATGCCATTGGAATTTGATAGAGATTGAACTGAATCTATAGATTATTATTGGTAGTATAGACATTTTAATAAAATTAAGCCTCCTTATCCATGAACATAGGATATCTTTCCATATACTTATGTGTCTTTTAAATTTATTTTAGCAAGGTTTTGTAGTTTTCAGTATGCAGGTGTTTGTGCTCCTTGGTTAAGTTTCTATTAAGTATTTTATTCCTATGATGCTATTTTAAATAGGATTGTGTCCTTAATTTCCTTTTCTGGTTATTCATAATTAGTATATAGAAATGGAACTTTTTATGTTGATTTTATGTCCTGCAACTTTAGTTTAGTAATCCTAACATTATTTTTTATTGAATCTTCAGGGTTTTCTATAAATGAGATAATATTGTGAACATAGATAATTTCACTTCAACATTTTAGATGGATGTCATAGTTTCCCATAATTGCTGTGGCTAGAATTTTCAATCCTACAGTGAGCAGAACTGGTGGACATCCATGAGGAGCATGAAGGTTTTAAGGGAAAACAACCTAACAAAACAAAACAAACAAAACAAAATAAAACATTAGCTTCCATCATTGATTGTGATGTTAGTTATGTTTTTCACATATGACCTTTATTATGTTGACTTAATTTCCTTCTATTCTAGTGGAATGTAATGTTTCTTTTTTATATTGCAGTATAATACATACATACACAAATTAGAATTTATTTTAGTTATGTTAAGTACAGGTTAGTAGTATTAAGTACATTCATATTCATACATCACAATCAGTCCACCATCCTCAGATCACAGTTCATGTTGCAAAACAGAAAATCTGTATCTCATTAAAAATAACTGCCTATTACTCCCTCCCTACATCCCTATGGAACTATCATTTTACTTTATCAGTGATTTTGACTATTCTGAGTACCCCATGCAATTGGACTCATACAGTCTTTTTCTTTTTTGTGGCTAGAATATTTTACTTAGTCTAATATCCTCAAGCTTTATTCATACTGTGTCATATGTCAATTCCTTTTTCCTCTTGAAAGCTAATGATTAGGACAGATTTATTTCATTTTTTCTTTTTTAAATAATAGTTACAGCTTTTTTTTCTTTTCATTTTTTGCATTCCTATCTTTTCCTATATAAAATGCTCAAATTCTTTTCTAATTTTCAATTCTTCATGACCAATACAGGATTGTATTTAATATTCTAAGGCTAAAACATTCTTATTTGGATTTATAGTAGCTTAATTTAAGTTATATACAAAAATCTTTGTTTTTTACATATATGATCATACTCCTTTCAGTTTTTGATGTCATAAAATTATTTCTTTACATAGCATGTGTCCAAAACATAAACCAATAATTTTGATAAATGAATAAAGCTCTTAAATTATGTCTAAAAATATGGAGTTATAAATCAAATTATAATAATACCACCTTCTGTAATACTAATTGCTTTTTTTTTTTTTTAAAGAAAGCATTAGTCTTAAATTACATAGAAAATAAAAGGAGAGCTACAAATTATGGCTACTGTAAAACTAGCTTTTATAATTTCCATGCATTTACCATTACTGAGATCTTTATTTCTTTATATGGCTTTGAGTTTTTGTCTAGTGTCTTCATTTCAACCTGAAGGGTTCCCTTTAGCATTAAATGGAAGTTCAATTATTCTTTTTCCTTCCCAAGGGATATGTCATGTGTTTGAGTTTTGCTGAGCTAGGTCAGCATTCAGGAGCAGCAATTATGGGTCAAATAAAATAGCTTTTTTTTACTTGCTTCAATGTGACTGTTCTTTTCTTTCTGTTTGCCTGGGGTCCTGCAGCTTCTTAATTGGTTTCTGGAATTCTCATAAAGGCTTTTTGAACTGTGTACTGTTGTTAAGTTTTTGTCTCTGTAGGGAGCACCAAGATCTGGGGCTTGCCATTCTTCCACGTTGCTTGAAACAGAGGATGCCTTTCATATGATGACCTACTTTGCTTTCTGCTTTCAACTTTGTTTTTTTGTCTTTTAATAATTTGACTGTAGTATGTTTTAGGGTGGATCTATTAAAATTTATTTTGGAGTTAATTGACTTATTTGTATGTGTAGATTTATGTCTTCCATCAAATTTTGGAAGGTTTAGGTCATTATTTTTAAAAATGTGTTTTTACTTTTTTCCCCTTTCCTCTTCCCTAAGACTTTTATTATAAATATTCAGTTTATATGTGACTCACAACCTCTGTAGGTTTATTACTATCATTGTTGTCATTGCTATTGTCCCTACTGATTTTTCAAAGACTAAAAAAGAAAAAGATACAAAATCTTTGTATAAAAATCTTTGTGGTTTTTTGTGTTGACATGTATTCCTTTAAAATATATTTTCTACATTTTGAAGCAATTTTATAGGACAAAGAAAAGTTAATTGACACTGTCATGCTGTCTCACAAGTCTCTTAGGGTTTATTTATTTTTCTTCATTCCCTTGTCTTTTTGCTCCTCAAGCCAGACAATATCAATTGACCTATCTTTAAGTTCTCTGATTCTTTCTTTTGCCGCTAAAATTTGCAGTTGACATATTTTAGTGATTTTTTCACTTCAATTATTGTACTTTTCTGCTCCAGAATTTATTTTTGTATCCAACCAAAGGAAAGAAATTCCTATCTCTTTGTTGATAGTTCCAATTTGGTAAGACATAATTCTCCTCATCTCCTTTATTACTGGCTCATGGATTCATTTATCTATTTGAGCACTTAACACAATTTAATGTTTTTATTTACTATATTCAATATCTGAATATTCTCAGACATTTTATATTTATTTCTTTTCTTTCCATGAGTGGGCTACACTTTCTTGTTATATTGCATGTCTCATACATTGTTTAAATGAGACATTTTAAAATATTTTAATCTAATACATCTTGTTCAGATCTCACCCCTTTAATTTTTGCTGCATATTATGGGTTATTATTTGTTTATGTAATAACCTCTCAAAACTATTTTCGTAAAGACTTCATACTTTGTTGTGAGTGACTACAGAAATCTGTTTCTTAGAGTTATATTGCAGCTAGTGATTTGATAAAGATGGTCTTAAATTTCTGGAGTTTAAAAAATACTCTCCCAGTAATTTTAGATTTTATTCATATTGAGGTATTTCTATAATTCTTAGGTTGGAACATTTACTATAATGTAAATGCAAACTATAGTTTAATGTAAACTATAATTCTTAGATTGGACTTGGCTTTCACTTCCTATTTGCATATAGTCTAAAGTTTATCAGTGATAAAAGTTTGTTGTCTCATAAGCCCTTTTCTGACCTTACGTTAGGTGTGCATATGACTTCTTAGATTCTCTAGTATATGTGTATTTCAAAGCCTTATACCTCTGTGTATCCCCACTCTTTTCCTTCCCAAGCTATTCATTCTGAATACTACATGATCCAACTGTTATTCTTGGTCTCAGGAAGCTTCAGCTAGTGTTTCCTTTTAAAGGCTTTGTCTCAGGAAGCTGCAGCTGATATATTTCCTCTTAAATACTTTGACAAAAAAGTTCTAAGGTGGACAAGACAAACGTATGCCTTTTAGCTGATCTGTCAGAGAATCACCAGATAGGTTAAAAAACACTACCCCAGTTCTTGGAGAATAAGTCCTCTATTTGTCCCTTTAATACATGTTATGAACAAGTTCCATGAGGATGTTGGCAGCTATGTTTATAGTCAATGCTGTACTGGAGAATATTAATCATTGAGTTATCAAAAATATTTTCTTGATTACTTTGAAAATAATTCTATATACTGTATGTGGATTTTTGAAAAGAAAGCATAGAGTTGTATTTGTCCATTTCCCTAAATTTTTATGTGAATCACACTCCGTATAGGTTTATTATTATCATTGTTGTCATTGCTATTGGCCCTACTGATTTTTAAAAGACTAAAAAAGATACTAAATCTTTATATAAAAATCTTTGTGTTTTTTTTGTTGTGTTGACATGTATTCCTTTAAAATATATTTTCTACATTTTGAAGCAATTTTATAGGACAAGGAAAAGTTAATGACTTTAAAATAATTATATTTTCATTTTAAATTTAACTTCTTATAAATTATAAAATTCTCTTTATGCTTTTTCCTCTCAATTCTACTTTGTTATCTATTTTGTCTCACTGCTTTATGTTTATTGTTTGCTTTTGCCTAAAACATTTGAATACATCCTTTGTGTTTTACTATTCAAAAGTGCCTCACAACTTGAGAAGTGTCTGTGATAAACAAGAATAAACTACCAAATTAATAATTTTTGTCTTTTTTATATAGATTTGGTACTTAAAGCATTTGTATTTAATTTTATAATTTATATATTATAGCAAAGTATATATATTATCAACATTTCCATGTGTACAACTAAAGTAAAAGAATATTACCATTATTTCTTAAATATGATAGGGCTCATAAATATCACTGATAATGTTTTGAAGTAATGTTCAGTTACCTGTACATTTGCATCAAAATTCAGAGAGTTGACAGAGGAGACTATTATCCATTATCCCTGTGAAGAGTTATCAGTCTTCCCAGTGAGTCATTTTTTCTGAAGGACAGACTTGCGTAGTTGTGGAGGGCCCTTGCCTACTACAAAACCACTACTCAAATAACCAAGCAACTCACATTAAAAAACAAAGCTGAAGTTATTTAGGTACATTTTTTCCAATCAAAAGTCTTATGACAATTAAGGATAGCCCATAGTTCTTTTTTTGGTGAGGGAAGGATATAATACAAGTTTTATTTCCCCTTCACTTTGTTATGCTGGCTATAATAACA
>NW_003852519.1:5709155-5714768 GCF_000181295.1 Otolemur garnettii
GCAGGCATTTTTCTTCAGACATTTTATTTCATATACCTTACATGATGAAGATACCAAAGTTGCTGAATAGTACATTTGTCACTGAAACTAGAATAGTGTAGGACTGCAAAGGCCATCCATCCTTTGCAGATCTTTAGCCTAAAATTTTTTTGAGCCATCTAGAGTTCATCTCATTGGTCAGACCAATCCAACAAGGGCAAAATGATGTAGTAGCTCCTGGCTGAGAGCCAGATTCTCCAGGTGGTAGATGCACAAACTATAAAAGATGTGTAATCCTTCAGAATTCTAACAATCCACCTGACAAGAAGGAAAAGTACATATTCAAATTTTATTCTTCTACCTTATTGCCTTCCCACAGAGTTACTAGATTATTCACAATACTTACTGTGACCTATAGTCCATCTGGAAAGATATTCTCAAATATTTGATCACTAATGATATTTGTTGAGACAAAAAAATTTCTAAGAACTTTAAATGACTCCATCCACTTTTGAGCCTGAAACTTTTTGAGGCCATAATTTGGTGATTTTTTATATTGAATATTTCTCTTCTGATATCTTTGGCATCACCTTTCTGGTTGTAAATGCTTTTAGCAAGAAGATAACCTTAATCCATGTCAGACATCATTATACATTTCATAGGAAGGTCTCATTTTAGCAGGCATCCAGGAACTAAATGCCATTCATTCTTCCTTAAGTTATTTTACATTCTGAATTAAGTATTCAAACAACTCCATAACATCCTAACAAGTATCTATCTGAGGAAATAATGGGCCAAATAGCTATCAGATGGGTCCTAAAACATTGCTTCAATCAGACAATTGGAACAGTTCTATAAACTTGGTGTAGAAAAATTTGACTGCTACAATTTACTACACTGTTTTACTCATGACACTCAGATTCACAACAGCTATAACCACTATTTTCCCCCTAGTCATACATTAATGCCTAAAAAGGCTATACAAATGTTGGCAAACCCAACACAGTGGGACAAAGAATATCACAATATTTAGCCTTGGTGATACTAGAAATTGCAAGTGATGTTTTGTTAGGACATCAGGTGTGGTATTTGGTTGGAGGTATATTTCAGAAAGGAAAACCGCATAGCTCTCTTTCCAGTGTATCTACCAATCAAAATTAGGAAAAAAATTATAAAGAATATTTCAGTGGAATGGAAATCACTAACATTATGGCCTTGTAACTCTGCCTCCAGTCCACTTTATCTTGTATCTCGTCCTGGTATGCTAGAAACAATTTTTATACAGAAGTGCATTTACCTAGTGGCCTAAGTCTGAACTTCGCTGAAATTATGGTTAATGTCAAAACAAACCTATGACCATCTTTATTTGTATATTCATTTATTTATACCATTAATTATTCTGTAGAATTGGCAACTTTGTTTGCTTTGCCTTTTTATTGTTTTGTTGTGTGTGTGAGTGTGATTATGTGTGTGTGATTCCTGTGTTGCCTCAGCTAGGAATTCCTATATTCTCAGCAATGACGTTCTATCTATCCCAAGTAAGAAGAAATTAAGGCTCGGGTAAATTATTACTGACTAGTACTTGCCTAATAATAATTATTGTTGAGAAAAATAGCAGTATTAGAAGCCATCAAATGAGCAATATCTTATACTCAGCATGTACTCATTCAAGAAGTCAATGCTTCCCTGCCAAGAAGATGGCATGTGTACTGACTCTCTTGAAAAATATGTAAGGTAAAGATCCTTAAAACTTTAATATTAATTAATAGTTTAGGTTATTTGTAAACAGCAGATATTTTTTTTTTTTGGTCTCTGTAGTTGTGTACAACACTGATTGTTTTACTACGTTGTAAAACGTGGGATAAGAGATTTCCAAGTTAATAATTCTAGAACTGTATTTATTTATTTATTTATTTAATTTATTTCCATTTTTGGCCAGGGCTGGGTTTGAACCCGCCACCTCCGGCATATGGGACTGGAGCCCTACCCTTTGGGGCCATAGGCACCACCCTGAGAACTGTATATTTTTAGACAAAAAAATATAGGCACTTGTAAAGGTTTAGAAACTTGCATGCTGGATTATTTGTCATTGAAGCAGAGCACCTTGGCACAGAGGCAGGGATACTCTAACAATTTGGGGGCAAAGAGCAAATGATGATGCAAAGAATAAGATCAGCATTACAGAATTATACAATCTATAAGTGGCCATTATGTTGAATTTTCTTTGGAAAAGGAACATGATATTACTAGTGCTTTAAGCTTAAGCCTTTTTGATGTGTTACAAACTGGAAATTATAGTGACCTGAATGCCTAGAAAGCACAAGAAACTAGAAAAGATGAAAACCTGCAGGTAGAAACCTTAAATATTGCATATTTTATTAGATAATTCTTTCTTCGTGTTGCAAATATCAATTATTAAGAACTACCAACATTATTTAAGTAGTCACTTTTAATCATAATATTTTACATGTATATTTATGCCACCATAATGAAAGCTCCCAATGTGTTTTCAGACTATGCACAGCTTTATTAATAAAATGTGGCTATCCCCACTAAAAGCACATTTTTATTTCAGATAACTATACAATGCAACAGACATAGATTATGCTAATAGACAAGAGGAAGGACATGAATAAATAAAAGCCGTAGATAATCCCCAAATCTAATTTTAACTACCATTTTAAATTTTTCTCTTCTACCAAACCTCTGTAAGGGCCACTAACGAGTAATAAAATTGACTGATTGGCATTTCATTTCCCCTTCCTTCTGTTGCTCACCTACTGGTGGAAATGCTAACAAGCACAGAATAGGCATGGGGCAGAAAGCAAAGGAAAAATGTAAGAGATGGAGGAACAGAGGTAATCCAACACCTAGATAATCAGCTCATGAATAACAGAAAGGTGACTGAAATGGTAACACTTAAGTAAGTACTGTAATAAACTTGATAATTGGTATCCTCAGCAGCCTAGTGGCAGGAAAGAGAACTACTTTCCCTATAACTATAGTGATATCAATGATTTTTACAGGATTTATATTGCAAACAGTACATCAGGCTGCAGTGTAAAATGCCTAGAGTGCTTGAAGTGGAGAGTTTAGATCATCTCTGAATACCATTCTATGTCACACAAAAGCTATAAGCTTATAAGAAGTCTTAAAGGGAATCTATCTATCTATCTATTATATACCTCATGATATTATCACTACCTGAAAAGTCAACCAAACACAGAATACAAAATGCACAGTGTGTGACAATGAGGATTGTTTTGATCTTCCTCAAATTATTTTTTTTTCTTACCTGCTTGTAGTTAGAGATTATTTCCTTAGAGACACAGGGAAGCATTGTAAAGATATGGATAATTGTAATCAATAGTTGCAATGTGTCTTGATAAAGAAGCACATCTATCTATAATCATCTTTCTTGGGCATATAGTTTATCACAGTTATTTTTAATATTATTCTTAATTGAGGGTTGTGTCTTCAGTTGTTTTCCATGGGTCTACCACCGGATTGCATAATACATACAAGTTAGGAAGAGTTGGCTGCTTACCAGCAAGAAATAGAAACACTGATTAAGTCTTCCTTTTAAATCCCTTCCAATATGTTTTATACAATCATTTTGTGCTTGTCTTCCAGAAAACACTCTAATATCAATCAAGTAAAATCTAATCCTTTCTAGAATGTTTACCTTCTTAGGCTACTAAATATTTACTAATTTCCTCAATGTTCTCAAAGAAATTAAGTCTCCATAATTTATTTTTTCCTAGAAGCCAATCACATTCTTGCCATATCCAGGAAAATCCACTTTTCAGGACTCATTTCTGCTTTGAAAAGCAACATTTTGACTGCTAGATCTAGAGTCTTAACAGTGCCAAAGCAAACCATAGCTTTCCTATTGTGGAATGTTGAGCACTAGAAAATAAGTTAGTGACCTCAGCTCTAGATATAGGCTTCCTATTATACATTTGAATTTGAAATATTAAAACTCCCAAATTTGTCACTCTTAATTGGATCCTAAGCAGAATGAAGCAGGTCACAGCATGTCCTCTATGAGCTGTCATAAACAGAAATATGAGGCAATGCCAAATTCTCTGAGGTTTGACAGCCAGTGATTAGGATGTTTTAATTTAGTGGACATACAGAAATTCTGACATCTAAATGTGTGAATTCCATAATATTTTCTGCAATATTTAAATTTAGAATGAGGAAAAAGTAGCTTAAAGTAGACTTTTAAAGAAATGGAGTGAGCAGAGGGGTTGCTTTTCGCAGAAGGCTGAATTTAAAAGTATGTTGACAGTACAAAATAATGAATTATCATAAGTGAAATACTTAAAATAGATTTTAAACATTTTATTTTCTAAAAATTCATAGTATAAAGAGAATGCATGCACATGGACAGTACTATTTGTGAATATTTATGGTATTTTTGTTTTGTTTTTGCCATGATGCTTACTTTTGGTTTCTATTTGCATTGAGTATTTTTTCCACCCCTTTATTGTAATCTGTGAGACTCTATGAGTTATCTAGTTTGAGTTTTTAAGTCCACACTTTCAATCTATATACTTTCAGTGGGTCATTTAGACAATTTACATTACATGTTAATAGTGATAAGTGAGATATAGTTTTAGTCATCATGTTGATTGTTACCTAGTTGCTCTGTGGTCTTCCTCATGTTACTGTTTCACAAGAACTCTGAGGTTTTACTTTTGAATGTTTTAATATTGGAGAGTATTGATCATTCCTTCCAGTGCTGTAGAGCACTTTTCAGCCTTTTTTATAGGGTAAGTTTAAGGGTGATAATCTCCCTTAGTACTGGCATTTTGGGGAAAGACTTTAAATCTCCATCTGTGAAATAGTTTTGCAAGATACAAAATTCTTGGCCAACAATTATTCTATCTAAGAAAACTAGAGATGGGATGCCAATCCCTTTTTGCTTATAAGGGATTTTTTTTATAAGTCTGCCATTAGTCTCATGGGTTTTTCTTTATAAATTATTTGATGCTTTTATCTCCCAGCTTATACAACTTTTTTCTTCATTTTGCCTTTGACCAGACTGATGTGCCTTGCTGATGTCTTGCTTGTGATAAGTCATCTAGGACCTTGTATCCAGATGAAAGAGACATTAACTCAATAATGATAAAAAAGAAAAAAATATAGTTGTTATAATGATAAAAGGATTAATTCAAAAGAATATATAACCATCTGAAATAACTATGCATCAAACATGGGAGCTCCCAGACTTGTAAAACAATATTAGACCTAAGAAATGAAATAAATAGCTGTAATAATAGAGGGGGATTTTAATGCTTTACTGACATAACTATAGAAAATCAACAAATATTGGACTTAAATGGGACTCTAGAACAAATAGAGTAATCAGACACTTAAATCATTCTTCCCCCAAAACTTGAGAATATACATTTTTCTCATTAGCTGATGGAACATTTTCCAAGATAGGCAATATATTAGACCATAAAACAAGTCTCAGCAAATTTTTAAAAATAGGAACTACACCATGTATCTTCTCAGATTGTAGTGGAATAAAACTAGTAATAACTTTCAGTAGAACCATTAAATTATATATGCATGGATATTAAACAAACTGTTGCTGAAAAAATTTGGATCGATGATTAAATC
>NW_003852519.1:5716130-5751606 GCF_000181295.1 Otolemur garnettii
TATATCTTGAGTAAATTAGGAGATTAACTTTTGAATTGGAATGTTGTTTAGGGTCATAGTTTATGTCAATTATTGTTTATTGTGGGTCATGGGTTAATCCAATTATTATTATTTAAGATGAAGGTTAACATGGTCTTTACTAGGAACTTTTATGTATAAAACTGTGTTTTTGAAAATGGAAGAACAGACTGGTCTTAGAGAGGCTACTCTCACTCTTCTCCAGAATTGCTGGCCTTCTGACAAAGTTTGGTAGACCCATCCCTGTCTCTGCATATTGGCTGACAGTGACAAAACTGTCACTGTCCAGTAAAAAAACTCTCCCATTTGCTGATGATATAATTTTATATCTAGAAAACCCTAAAGACTCCTCTAAGAGACTTTTAGAATTGACAAATTTAGTAAAATGTTAGATTACAAAATGAATGTACACAAATCAGTAGCGTTTCTATACACTAATAATTAGCCACCCTGAGAATCAAATCAAGAACTCAATACCATTTCCCACAGCTGAGAAAAAAAGAAAGGTGAAAGACTGCAGAAGGTGAAAGACTACAAGGAACTAAAAAACACAAATGAAATAAATCATAGAGAATAGAAACAAATGAGAAAACATCCAAGCCCATGGATTAGGAGAATCAATATTGTTAAAATGACCATAGTGCCTAAATTGACTATTAGACTGGATATAATTCCCATCAAAATACCAACATCATGAAAAAATGCTCATATTCTTAAACATCAGAGAAATGCAAATCAAAACTACTTTGAGATATCTAACTTCAGTAAGATTAACCCACATTAAAAAATTGCATTAATGTACACAGCTATGATTTAATAAAAAAAAAAAAAAACAAAAAACAAAACTATAGCTGATGGCATGATGCAGAGAGAAGGGAACATTTCTATTCTGCTGGTTGGAATGCAAGTTAATATGACGTTTTTAGAAAGAAGTTTTACTTCTTTTAATACTCAAGGAACTAAAAGTAGACCTCCTGTTCAATCCTGCAATTCCTCTACTAGGTATATACCCAGAGGATCAAAAATTTTTTTCCAACAAAGGCATTTGCACCACAATGTTTATTGCAGCCCAATTCATAATTGCCAAATCATGGAAGAAGCCCAAGTGCCCATTGGCCCATGAATGGATTAACAAATTGTGGTATATGTACACCATGGAATACTATGCAGCCATAAAAAGATGGAGACTTCACATCTTTTATGTTTACCTGGACAGAGCTGGAACATATTCTTTTTAGTAAAGTATCTCAAAAATGGAAAAAAAAGTATCCAATGTACTCAATACTACCATGAAATCAATATATAATCACCTACACATTCACATGAATGGTAAAACATAACTATAGTCCAGAAATTAGAAAGGAAGAAGAGAGAGGGAAGGAGTGGGGGGAGGCAGGAAGATAAAGGGCCTTTGGGGGGACCTCACCTAATGTATATGATGCAATGGTGCATTTCACAGCTATTAAGAAAAGAGTATAATTGTAATGGATGTGTTAATTAGTTCAATGTAAGCCTTTCGCCCTGTATATCAAATCAGTACACTGAACCCCATAAATGCATCAATGTTCACAGTTATGATTTAATAAAAACAAAAAAAGAATTAAAAATGAAGAGAAAAATACCAACATCATTTTTCACAAAATTAGAAAACCAATCCCAGATTTCATTTGGAATCATTAAAGAGTCTTAACAGTCAAAATAATCCTAGGCAAAAGTATAATGCTTGAAGCATCACATTACCCATCTTTAGAATACACTATAAGACTAATAACTAAATCAACATAATAGTGATACAAAAGTTGGCACACAGACCAATGGGACAGAATAGAGAACCCAAAAATCAAACCAAATACCTCTAATCAATGATTTTTGACAGAGGAAACTTAAATAACATCTGGGAGGAAATGCCCTGTTCAATAAATGTGCTGGGAAAATTAGATAGCCATGCATGGTCTTAAAATGAAGTTTGAAACTCATCCTAGAAGCAGTGCTATATACTTCATTGATGAATATCACTATGGTCACCTTCAGTACTCCCTTAGGAAGCCATGGACTGACACCAGCACCTACTCCACCTTTCAAAGCAATTTGGGAACTCTTTTTTTCTGGAATAACCATCAGAACTGTCATTGTATTAGCCTTGATGTCCTGAATGCCACCAAAATGTTTTCTTTTCAATATTTCCTTTATCTTTAGGTAAAGAAAAAACTCAAGTGGGGCCAGATCAGGTGAGTAGGGAGGCTGTTCCAATACAGTTTTTGTTTGCTGGCTAAAAAGAGGCAGTGTTGTGTGATCTGGTGTATTGTTGTGATGAGTTTGGTAGCAGGAACCATGAATTTTGGGCCAAGATATTTAGTTAAGATTTTCTTGTTTCTCTGCTGATGTTTACTTAGTCAGCTATGCTTGTCACAGGCAGCCAATGATTTTAACAATGATTCAATGAATTTTTGCAATGTGTTCATCAGTTCTGTTCATTACTGGAGGCCCTGACTTCCTTCCATCAGTGACACTTTCTCCTCAGGAAAACAAACAAACAAAAAAACAACAACAAAAAAAAAACATTTAATCCATTTGTACAACCATTTGTACACTGCTGTATTCTTCATGGCAGTACCCTCATAAACTTGGACTAATGTGTCCCTGATTTCACTTCCACCCTTGCCAAGTTTAACAAGAAATTTAATGTTTGTTCATTGCTCTAATTCAAGCACCAACATTCTTTCAATGGCAAACAAAAATCATAACACCCATAATGAACACCACTCAGCAACACACCACCAGATGTCAACACAAACACAACTGTGAAAAAGTGAAATATGAAAGTTATGAAAGCTTACCTATTTTGTACAGTGCTGCCAAAGTAAGCACATGCTGGCAAGTTCACGAATTTTATTGTCAAATCTCATATGCAGAAGAATGAGACTGGATCCCAAATTTCTCTCCATATAAAAAATTAACTCAAAATGGCTTGAAGATTTAAATGAAAGCAGTGAAACCATAAATGTTCTGGAATAAAATTTGGAAAATCTCTTCTGGACATTGGCCTAGGCAAAGAATTTGTGACTAAGATCCAAAGGACCAATGAAGCAAACCACAAAAATAAATATATAAACCTTAATTAAACTAATTCATTAGAAATCATTTCCCTAATGAAATCCAATTGTTAGGGTAATCCAATTGTCTGGGAAATCCAAATGAAAACTCCAATGAGAAATTACTTTACCTTGTCAGAGTAGGCACTATTAAAAAGTAAAATAATAAAAGATGGCACAAATGTGATAAAAAGGAAATTCTTATAAACTGATGGCAGGAATATAAATTAGTATATCCTCTATGGAAAACAGTATGAGATTCCTCAAAGAAGTAAAAGCAGATGTATTATTCTATCTAGCAATCCCACTACTGAATATTTCCCCAAAGGAAAACAAATCATTATTGCAAAAAAATGCACTCATATGTTTATTGCAAAATTTTAAATTGTGAAGATATAGAATCAATATAAATGCACATTAACTGATTAGTGATACACACACACACACAGAGGAACGCCATTCAGCCATAATAAAGAATAATGTCTTGTAGTGATTTCTTCTAAATGAAACATTTCTGGCATGGAAAACCAAGTATTGCATGTATTAACCTATAAGTGGGGGCTAAATGATGAGTACACATGATCTTACAGAGTGATATAATGGACCTTGGAGACTCAGAAGGACAGGAGGGGGCTAGGGATAAAAAATTACCTGTTAGATACAATCTTCACTATTCCTGTGAGGGGTATACAAAGTGACTTCAATACTGTCCAATTCATCCATGTAACAAAAAAGAAATTACACTCCCTGACTCTATTGAAATAAAAAAAATGATTCTAGTTGGAGAAAGACAATGGATGATTGACAGTTCAACAGGCCTACTAGGATACATTTTGGGTTAGACTGCTAAAGAGTTATGAAGATTTATTGTTATATTTTATTTGCATAATCCTGCTTTACAAAATTTAAATAGAGGTATAAAAATGAGAAATTTTACATTTTTTAAAATTTTCTTTCTAAGATGCTGAAATTATTTGCAAGTATTGGAAAAATAAGAGCACGTAGATCCACTCTATGATTTTAAATGTTCTGTGGAAAGTTCATTTACTGTCAGATACAGTAAATGTTCCCTGACTCATTCATTTATTACTTGCCGTGATCCAGATAAACATTATAATCTTTCAAGTTCAAATTTTGATGATCAATGGACTGTTCATAATGATCCTGAACAGTTATTATCCAATTGCTATCAAACTCTTGAATAATTATAGTTTTATTTGTGAGAGTATGTTTTGATAATGGCAAGAAGAAATTCCCTATGGCAACCATAGGAGAGCAGAGAAATATTTCTTCTGAGGTAGAGAGTGAGAACAAAAGTGAAAGCATAGAAAACATAAACACTTCCTTATCTACTTCACAGGTTCTCTTTCTGGGATCACTCCAGATACCATGTCTTAGAATATAATTATTTTTTTCTTCTGCCATGATTTTTAGGAAAAAATATCTCCCATTAGAATGATAAAATAGTTATCATCAACATCTGACTGGTGTTTTCTTCTCCAACCTCTCTGGTTTTATGTTTTTTGTTTATATTTTGTTTTTTTTTTTTTCTTTATTAAGAATTGAGAGACATAGGATTGGCTAAGAAATATGAGAATAGTAAAGAAAAGAGTCCATGGCATTGGCCATGAACAGCTACTTTCAGTGAGACATTAGATAGTGGCAATTTGCAAACATAATACCCAGAGCCACAAAACCCATAGAACATTGATTAGACCAAACTTGGAGAATCCTATTTATTTTTATTCAAACAAAAAAACAAAGAAACAAGTTAAGGGATATGAGAAAAAATAAGTGCATTTTCATGAAAGGGTTTCAGATTTTTTTTTTTTTTTGATGAAGTATTAGTCTTCTTATGCAAACAATTTCAAATCTTCATCCTGGAGTAGAGAAAATTTAGCTCAGACCTTATACCTGTATTTAAATATTTGAAAGCCTTCCACGTGTATCAGATTAGACTCAATATGCATGCTATCTCCACAGTTTCACCTTCCTATATGGCATTTCCAGCCAGATAAGATTCAACTCAATATAACGAATAATTTTTTAAATCTTTTTTTCTGTTATAATATTTCATTTGTACACTTCCTGTTGTTTGAGTTGTTCACAAGAGAATGGATGATAAAATAGTTAGACTAACAGGACTTATAGAATGTTGAATTTGGGATTGAACTTACCTTGTTTCAAACCTTGGTCTCATGAATTTTGAACTGTGTAATCTTGTCTATAACTGTGAATACTGGAAAATACTATTAATGACCACCTTGTGGAGCACCACTATGGTGAACTAAGGATATTTCAATAGATATGCTAAGGAAAAGGAACCGAACACAAAAGTACTGCATTTAATTTCTAGCTTGTTAGCTACCTAACTCATTAGCTGCATTTGCAATTTGCTAGACTGGCCATCATCTTCACTTTCTCATTTGTTCACGTAGATTTTAGCTTCCCTTCTAAAACTCTTCCTCCATGACAGGCCATATTCCTGAGGAATGCTCATGGCCATGCACATAGCTGTTGCTTCCTTTGTTTGAGAAGAGCTCTCATTTTTTTTTTTTTAAGTAAATGATAACTATGGACATTAATGCAATTCTGGGGTACAGTGTGGTGTTTTCACATACAATTTGAAATATTTTCATCAAACTGGTTAACATAGCCTTCATGTCATTTTCTTAGTTATTGTGTTAAGACGTTCATATTCTACTCTTAGAAAGATTCACTTGTACCCTTGTAAGGTAAACCACAGAAGTGATCCCTCCCATTCCCCCCTCCCTCCACCAATTCTCTCCCACCCCCTCCATCCCCCCTCCCCATATTCTTAGGCTGTTATTAAGTTATAGATCTCGTATGAAAGCTATAAATTAATTTCATAATAGGGCTGTCTACATTGGATACTTTTAGGGCTCTCACATTTAACAATTCTATGTTTTTTCTTTTTGAAAACCTAAGACAGGTTTATTCATATAACCTTAAAATTTAGTTTTAGCAAATCATTCTCAAGTTTTTTTCATTAACATATTTGCACAATGGAGGCCCATGTAATTTATAGATTGTCACTTTGCTCAATTTTCAAACACTTAAAAAAAATGATAAACCAGAAACACGTGTGAGCCACAATCAGTGGAGATGTTTCCCTAATACAGATGTGTGTTCTAAAATTCACACTAGAATTGTATGTTCCTGACTGCTTACTTTAAAAGTTCTTGCTTAATGTTGAGTTTAACTCTTAATGACTTCTGAGTACATCACTGATGATGTGATCACGAATGATCCCTGAATTGTACACAAACCTGTGTTCATTACTAGACACAGTTCTGTCAATGAAAAGATCAATAAAGTGTTTTATTCGGGATTCTTGCTTAAAAGCAACAGGAGAGGAGAAATTGAGTATTTTTAAATAATAAAAGAATCATCACAAGCAAATTTGGACTCAGAAAATCAGTAGAAAGCTGAGAAATCAAGTTTGGAAGATTGGCAGAAGACAAAGGGTCTCTGGAGCATGAACTGCAAAAACCACATGGAGGGCACCCACTGGAAATGATGTGGTTCGCACATCACCTAGGCTGCTGCTTGAAAACCAGCCTCCTAGTGTTCCTTTGCCACTGCAGCAGGATTCAACTTTTTAGTGTTTTCAGTTGACAGAGGCTAAGTTATCTGTCAAGTTCCTGGCTGTATCTGTGCGAGACAAGGAAAGAACATGCCTTATTTCTCCTAGTAGAACTAAAAGCCTATGGAAATTTGTTGTAGGAGGTGAGCTCCAACAGTTTTCATTCATGGAAGAATACACAGATCATAAAATTCTCGCAAAAGAGATAGATTAGCTGGGCGCAACAGGAAGGAGTAGTTGGGACATAGAACCAAACTTTCTAAAAAAAAAAAGTAACCCAAGTATACATGACTTAGAAATATTCATGAAAGTGTGATTTATAAAAGGAGAGGAGAAAAGGGAGGGGTAGGTCACACTGCTTGGGGGTGGGACACAATTATAAGAAGAACTTTACCTAACAAATGCAATCAGTGTAACCTAATTCTTTTACTCTCGATGAATCCTAAACAATAAAAAAGTGTTATCTTCTGATTTTGTTTTTCAACTGTTGAAAATTACTAAAGAAAACAATAGTTTTATAATCGGCAGAATTATAAAACAATTTCCATTGTTAAATTTCTTTTCTATAAAACTTTATGGATTTATCTTTTATCTCAGACACCTGTATTAGTTATTTGCCAGAGCAGACATATCTGGGCCTTGTAAGATTATCCAAGTTGTACCGTAATGACTTCCATTGAAATTTCCAAAAGTGTAATTAAGGAATACTGATGCCTAAATATCATCAGCTGTAGGAATTTACAATAGAAGAATAAATACTGCTGTTCCTCTCAAATTTTAACTTTTGTCTCCGTGTCTCTTGGGATTTTATACATTGTTTCTCTAATTGTCTAGGAAATGTCCACATCAAAATCATGCAGGGGGTGGGGGGGTGCTCATATAAATACAGATTCCTGGGCCCCATCTGACAACTATTAAACCTGAATTTAATGTGGCGAAATTAAACACACGGATTTTGAAGAAACCTCCCAAGTATATCTGAAAATTTAAGAACCTGTCTATTAGAAACTGTTCTCAGTAGCTATGTCTGAAATGGGATCAGCTTTGCTAAACTAGGCAACAAACCAGAACGATTTAGGAGAATTTGAAAGGAATAATCAACAAGAAATTACATGTTTTTAAAATCAAAATCTCTACTATTTGGTCACTTATAGGTTCTAAAAGCCAAGACATGTGTGCTAGTGAACCAAAAATGTTTTAGATAGTTAATAACATATTTGAAAGAAAAGTGTATTTTCACTGTGGGCCAAAGTCATCGATTTTTCTCAAATGAATCATATAAAATTTACTAGAGATTTGTAAGAGAATTTTAAGCCAAGTTGTTAAAATATGATTCCTTACATGAGATTTTCTTTTTTTAAAGCATGCTAAAGGGAAAGTTATTTTGAATGAAAGAGCTCACATGAAGGGAGGTTACCAGCCTGTCTTTAGACAGCTTTTGGCCTTAGAGTGTTCTAGCAAACTGTATTGAAATGAATGGAAGCAATTATAAAAGGAAGCTGCTGACCTTTTTGAAAAGGCTGCCAATCCATAATACCTCCTGCGATGCTCATCCCCTTTATTCCTGCTTAACAAACCTTGTCACCCTTGTCGCAGTGCCTCAGAACCCCTTGTTAACTTTTCCCCTTTTGTTGTCTTTAGGGTATCTGCCACAGCCTGTCTGCCGAAATACCTCTCAATTGCCAATTAAAGGGAGTTTAAGAATGAGTACCTAGGGATAAATTAACCTAGCAAGTTAACCTGGGGAACAATGTGTTAGGGATCCCAACGCTCATCATCACAGCCTTATATATTTACTTTCTCGTCTGACTCAGTCGGCAGTGCAAGGGGGGTGGTTTGGGCTCTATATTTGCACAACAGTTGGAATGCATCTCCATCCAGTTTTTCAGGGTGTAAACAATTTGAAAAAACAAACACTAGGTTAGAAATTTCTTTCCCTCTGATGTATTCATTTTCTCTCAGTGAATAAACGCCTATATTTAAGCACTGCTTTGTAAAAACACTTAACAACTACCTGTAGGCAGAATAAAGCAATTCTTTTAGGAAAATCATATCCAGAATATTTCCTTGGTTTATAAAGCTGACTTAATACGTAAGCCCCCGGCTCATCCGGTTTGGATTAACAATCATTTGAATGGTTATTAAGCAGAATTCTCAGGAATTGAGTAGTTCTGGCATTCAGATAAGAAAAGAAAACCCCATATTTAAATCATTTGATATATGAATACCTTGTCAAGCATTTAGGATTTCTTTTTCCTTTTCTTTACTGTCTTTTTTAGTTTGTCTTTCAGATTTTCTGCATTCATAGTGAGTTTTCTTGAAGGATCATTTTAGACATGAACCCGCAGTACCTATTACGGAATGACTTGTGAACTTGGTTACAGTAGTAAAATGGAGAAAATGACATGGGAGAATTTAAAACATGCAGTGTATTTAATCCCAAGGTACCTTTATTTTGTATAAATATCATGAATTGTTACTACTATTTGTTGTCACCGTATATTACCTTATTCATATTTTGGAAGACCAAGGTGTGGCAAAGAACTAGCATGTAATGAGCCTTAACTATTATGCTTCAGTTTTTCCACATGCATAATTTAACATCTGCACAAATTTATGATATCATTATTAGTATTAGTTTTTAGATAAAAAAACCTATGTTTTATACAGATAAGGTATTTGCATTAAGCCACAAAGCTAGTTAGAGGCAGGAGAGAAATTAAAATTCAAATAGAATTTTCAAGTTCAAATAGAATTTTCTTGGGATCCAGAGTCAATGTTTCATTTTTCCTGTATATTATATTAGACTACTTATACATAAATCCTTTGCCAGATCAAGAGGTACTAAATATCAACTGAAAAAAAAGCCACATACAAGATGAGATATCACTGATTTTGTAACTTCTACTTAGATGATTTAAGGAAACTTTGGAATTTCTACAAAGTTAATTTGTAAAAATATTCATTCAACCTGTTTCGTTAGTTATCAACTGAAAACTGCTTCTTAAAGTTCATCTAATTTCACATTGTGTTATAAAAATTATATGATCCAGGTGAATAAAAGTATGTAAGAAATAAACTAAAGCTGTCACTTGAGTAAAATTTCCTGTTCTGATGATGATATCAAGTATATAAAGCAACCTGCTCAAACTTAAACACCATTTATGGCAAATAAACAATATTGCATGCCTTAATCTTTTAAATTGCAGATACGAATGTTAGCTTTTACTATTAGTATTTCCTCATAAAATGCTTGGTAGTGCATTTATATGAGAATTAGTTATTATAGCAACCTGCTAACACTTCTCTTTTCCCACATTTGCAAATTTTTGATCTGAATTTTAGTTAGTGACCTAACTAATTATGGCTGAATCAATTCCTAGGGAATTCTTCACTTCCTACTGTGTTACAATCTGTAGGTGTGTCGGAAGTTATTGGCTGCTAGTCTGGCCGGGCCTGCTGCCTTGGTACTTTCTTTAAAAAAAAAAAATGAAGGTTTTTTTTCTTCTTTTATACAATATAATAGTCTATTTCTTACCCTTTAGATGGTCGCTTCTTGCTTCCTGCAGAAACATTTCTCCAATGTGTCTCCTGAAACACTGTCAGCCTGCTAGGAATTTGTATTACGAGTGGCTTCATTGTAATATGTTTCCATATTAGAACCTTTCACAATTACTATTTTATTTTCTTTTTGTTACAGTGCAGCGTCAAGGTAGTTGTAAAGGAGAAAAGGTACTCTCATCTAAGAAATTATTCCATTGATTTTAAAACACAGTTTTTAAAAATTGTCTTAAATATGATATTTACCCTAAAGTAAGCATTGTTTCTTTAGTTTCTTGGTAATTAATAAAAAGAAAGTCATTTGGAAAAGTACCTAAGCTTGCATCAGTTGGAATAGACAATACAGTATATATGTGGCATATATAAACCTGGTTTCCTCATTTCTTCAAAGGATGGCCATATTTAACGATGTATGGAACAAACAGTATTTCTTTTTTTTTTTTCTTGACTAGCAGCCCCATTCCCATTATTTGAAAATAATTAAATGACTCCCCAAAGCTATTTCATCTTACCTAAGACAGAATAACAATTTCTTAATTGGTCCCTATGTTATTTCTTATGAGATTCCTTTTTAGATCATAGAGGGAAATTTTGGATCCGAGAATTACGATTAAATTGCAAAGCCACGAAGCAGAGACGAGAAGTGGAGCCTTCTTCCTCCTTTCCTTCCTCTCTTCTGCACCTTAGGAACTTAGAGAGAAGACTTGAGTGCGTGTTACATCATCCTCTTTTCCCATTTTGCAATAGACTTTTAGAAGAGCAAAAGGTGTTCCCAACCTCATTCTAATTGCTCAGCATGATTCTTAACAATCTGACTTTATATAATTAAAAAAAAAAAAGTCTAGTGTGAGTTTATTCTTTGAGGCTCCTCGTGGCACTTCATTAGATTTCATATTTATGGTCTAGGCCACAATTTCTTTTCCCACATCTTGTACTTTGATCTCATTCTCAGCTAGACAAGTGCCTTATGAAGAAGAAGCGGGGGGAAGAAGTTGGTTTACATACTACAGTAATTAAGAACTAAAAAGATGCTTTCACAGCTGTTGCTTTTGAAGTCAAGTTTAGTTAGTGGCAAGGTGCCAATTTTCAATTAAAAATAAGATTTTTATTTAAAAAGTATAATGTGTTATATTATGTCAATAATTCATTTTTAATGCATTCTGTTTTTGAAAAAAAAAAATCTCTGCTAGTAACAGGGGTCCAAACTATCAATTATTAAAGGCTGAATCCTTTGACAATGGTATAGCATTCTGTGTTTGTTCAGCTTTTGTTTGTTCATCATTTGTTAGGCTGAAATAAAACCCTTCCCCCTACTTTTTCCTAAATACTTAAGGAGAATTTTTAGCTAAGACATCCCTTTTTTTTTTAAATTTTTCTTTCATCTCTGAAAAAAATATTCTAAGTACATGAACACATATGTGGATACGTACACTGTCCTTAAATTTTAAAATTGAAGCTGAATGAAACAGGTACTAATGCTAATTCAAATCCACTTGGTAGTAAATTAACCTTTTTTCTGTTCCTATTTTTCCTTATAATAATAAAGATGTGTTTACCTAACCTGGACAAATAAGCCAATTTTCGTAGTTTCCAAAAGAATGACATTGGAGGAAGCCAAGGTGTGAGTTATTATCCCGGTGGGAATTTGGCATTGACACTGGCTCATAATAAAGGTAAAATACTGGGAAGCTGTGCCAGTACCCGATGGCGTCTCCCAGGAAGGATGGGACACACAGGACGCCTCGTTCCTTCCATGGAAACACTATTGTGCGGGGCGATGGACCAAACTCTGAAGAATTAAAGTGTACATGACTTACCTTTAAGAAAATATCAAAGGAAATGTTTTCATTTCCTTCCTCCTGTCATCTCTCCGCCCCTGGTTTTGGCTTCCTTCGGGGTCAGTGGTGCTCAGTGCTAATCATGCTCCACTTGGTTCAAGCTCAGCTTCTCCTTGTCAGGTAATTAACTTGGCCTCACAGCAGCCCTTGGCAGCCATGGCTTTTGATTTGGATATAGTTACAGAAAAGCCTGGGTAGATTCCTTGCCAACTGAACTGTGTGCATGTGCCCGTGTGTGCTGTATGTGTAACCAAGATTAACAGTATGCTTTCCCCCTCCTCAGATTAGTTTATTTGGCTAGCGATCATTACAATGAGGGAGATGTGAACTTCAGACCTGGTTGAGGAATTGGGGTGGGACTTAGTATCTGGGCCTGAGTCTTCAAGGGAAGAGTACTTGATAGTTTTTGTTATTATGTTTTGAACTGGATGTTATGTCCTCAAAGAAGACGGGTTTTCTTCCCTGCTCTTGCCTTAAATAGATAGACTGGATAAACTGGATTCACATGCTGGAAAATCAGTGTGCCTTTTCCAACCCAAACTATTTGAAAGCCATCAAACTTTAAATTCTGTAGCGTATTAGAGTATTTTAGGACTGAGGGAAAGGAAAAGGGAAAGTTGATTAGGAGAGCAGGTCCCCCAAACTACCAAAATTATCTTTTTTTTTTTTCTTTTTGGGGTTATGTTGAAGGAGCAAAGCTCTAGGTTTCTTTAAAGGCAGGTCTCGGTCTATTCCTTGGTAGTCTGCAACAACGCAGCTGATCTCGGCTACAGAAAAAACAAAACCATCCTGATGTATTTCACTGAGCGTTCATTACCATTACTAAATTCGGCAAGCCCCTAAGTGTTAACTGGCATTTCTGATGCATTGTATTTGTCCAGGTGGTGTTCAGGAAAAACGTTACATTTCTTTTCTTTTCTCAGATCCTCACCACCTTCTGTCCTGTATTCACTTGCACGAGTCACCTCACTTTCTCTGTGCCACTGAGAAACCAGAAGCAACCAGTAACCAGAAGATGCTTCCCACAAGCTCCCGCATCACACGTGCCCCCACACTTGCGTCTCTGCTCTCCTATTTGGCTTTTCTCCTGTCAGTTTAGAGAAACCGTCTCTACATGGAAGGACAACGCCTCTACCTGTGTTCCAGATCCATCTCTCACTCATACAAGCACAGCAGTCCAGGAATTCTACTTTCCTATTCAGGACCACCAATTTTTTATTACGTACTTGATTATTCCCACTGAAAAATAAATGGGCTGTAAGTACTCCCATCACATAATATTGAAAAGGATAAAAGATTCACCCCTTTCTATTCTACTACCTTTGTATGTCTCTGTCTTAGCAGAGATGTAAAACTTCTTAAATATGTGATATAACTCGAATTTTTCCCTTCCAATAAGTGATTGAACACAGGCCAGTCTGTGTTTCTCCCCTGTATAAACTGCTTTTGTCAGAGGCAGTTGGTACTGACTTCTCAGCAGCTGGTGATGTGATACAATGGCTCTCTTTTTCTTTGAAATGTGGTCTTTGCCTACCTTCAGGAAGCCACACTACCTTTGTTTCTTGTTTGTTTGTTTGTTGGTGGTTTTTTTTTTTTTTTTTGCCCTAGGGATTATTATTCTCCTTATCACCTTTATCTTGTCACACTGAAGTGCCCCAGGGCTGACAATTTGCACCTATTCTCTCTTCACACTCACACACTTCTTGGTCTTATACAAGTCATTACATTATATTTCAACCTGAGGCTGAAACCTCCTAAATTTATATCTTCAGCCTCAGTCATTGCCCTGCATTCAGGGTCATTTATACCAGTTAACATATGAAACAATCCAATTGTGACATCTGTCCCCCAGTATGTCACCAGTCATAAAGGAAAACAAAGATCTTCATTGCAAATTAGGAAAAAATAATCTCCATCCTGGACCAAACATGCTTTCATCAGCCTACCCTTCTTTCATCAAGGGCAGGTTGGGTTTTATGACTCACAAGGCCTGTATTGCATAAGAGTCATACAGATTCAGCAGATCTTAGAGAAAAGCTACATATATTTTTGAGGGGAGCTGAGTAAGCATATAGTAACATATGACCCATGTTCTTTGGGGGGAAGGGCTTCAACATTAAAATGTGGTAACATCTGGTTCTTTATGTCAAAAGGAAAACTTTAGAAGGACAATGTATGTGCAGGCTCTATAAGCTGGATGAAACTGGCTTATGGTCTGCAGTTACTTATAAGAAGAGAATGTTTGTAAGGACAGTCCTCTCTCCAAGCAGAGTTGTAGTGGTCTGGGTTATAAATCAGAGTTAAGAAGGCTCTAATGCAGTGGTTTTCAACCTTCCTAAGGCCGCAATGTACTTTCATTGTTTTGTTTTGTTTTTTAGAGACAGAGTCTCATTTTATTGCCCTCTCGGTAGAGTACTCTGGCATCACAGCTCACAGCAACCTCCAACTCCTAGGCTTAGGGGATTCTCTTGCCTCAGCCTCCTGAGTAGCTGGTACTACAGGCACCCACCACAATGCCCGGCTATATTTTGTTGCAGTTAGGTCAGGACAGGATTCGAACCCACTACCCTGGGTATATGGGCCTTACCCACTGAGCCACAGGTGCTGCCCTGTGCTTTCATTGTTAAAAAGTAGTCAGTACCCACAGGTTGAGAATGGCTGCTAATGGCTCCTCTTGTTAGGGAGTTAAGCAAGAGTGTGGTTTCTTTTTTCTTGTAGCAGTAAGAATCTGAGAATCTGCCAAGCCAATTGGGCTCTAAACCGATCCATAGGTAACTTTTTTCTTTAACATTAGAGTCCATCTGAGTTCCTAAAGATCACATTTCTACCCTTTTATTCAGAGTCTGTGCTATGGACAGCATCTTTGACTAATCATAGTTTGGGCTGCTTTGGATCCATAGGCCCTCCAATGCTGTAACCAGAGTGACTACGGTATGACTTCCTTCTCTGGGTCCGTCTAGTCCCAGGGCGGGACAGTTAGATAATATAGCTCATTGGGACAATGAAGAGTTAGGTTAGGCCAGGGTGTTAAAACCTAGGTTTGATAATTAAATAAGGAAATCTTGGTTATAGTCAGAATTTGTAGGTGGAATCATTATACATAATATTAGTAGACGGTGCAGTCTTAGTAAGGTGAGACAGACAGAACGTATAGAGTTTAAAAAGGAGAAAGAAATCACAATAGACATAGGATTCAGATACTCTGTTTTAACAGCCTTTCAAAAATGGATTGGATTCCTCCAACAAAATATGCTTCCTGATAGGTCAAATCCAAGACCTAATAGGGTCTTAGAGGGGGAAATTTGTTGGAGCCAGGTCGCCTGCTGCCTGATTTTGTCTAAATGAGGGTTTCAACTTTCAAGAAGGTATTAAGAGGAGAGCAATGCAATAAATCTGTCCAGTTCAGGCATTTGTCTGCCTTCTCGATTCTTGGTGTGCTCTTGGCTGAAGAATCCACAGATTCACCAAAAGCAAGGCAAGGGTGAAACCAAGTTTATTGAGGAGAAGAACAATAGACATACAGAGTAAGAGCAAGACATAGGTGAATAGAGTAAGGTATGTTTGTCATAGACAGTGAGCTAACCCCTCGTCATGACAAACTCATCTCTGGTAGAGATTGGTACTGGTCTGAGTTCTGTTTTACACTGTCTGGATGGGGCCCTTCTTGTGGTTCAGATGTCACTGTGAAACCACTCTGATGGCCAGTTAATGATGTGATAATCAGCCTTAGGTTACTCAAGGTCACTTGCCAAATCCTAATATTTCTGGGCTGCCTGGCTTACCAGCTGGGCCATTCTCCTCATTCATTTGTAGATTAGCTGGAGTTCCAGGTCAGTCTTTCCAAGGGGCTTCTTATCAGTCAAGAAGATCATTCTCAATACCTCAAAGCATTCTGGTCATATCTGAAAATACGCTATTCTAGTCAAAGCCTTGGTAAAATAACCAGTGTCCCCAGTGCATCCTGTTACAAAAGATATATCCTTATTAAACCTGTACAGATAGAGATGAAGGTAAATTTTGCTACTTTACACATTTGCCATCATCTAGAAATAGCTCCAACAGAAAATAAGAAGGTTGATTGACCCTTCTTTGCTCAGAGAAGCACCTTCCAGACAGGATGTTGCCCATTCCCCTTGGCACTGCCATCCACAAACTCAGCAGCTTTCAGTCAGTGAGGTGAGAAGAGTTTATCAGGCCATGTGGGAACTAGCAGCTCACACCATTCTGGAGACGCCTTGCTCACGAATACCCCCTTCTTACACTCCCCAGGTACCATGACATGTGTTATAAAAACCATTTCTGTTTCATTAAGGACCTCTTCTGGCCATCACTTTCTTCGTGAAGGTATATCTGACATCATGCCAGACAATATGGGTATTTTATGCATCAAGATCACTTTATGTCCTTTATGGTCATAGGGGTAGTTTCAGTTAACATCCCAGAGCAGTTAAGTAAGTCCCCACAAGTGGAAATTCTCTAATCCAAAGTCCTGGGAGTCATTGTTGGTGTGTGCCACAAGCCCCAGTAAATGCCCCATAGAGGGCTATCAAGTGGAGAATTTGTCCCATCCCAGTTTTTAGTCTATAATTATGAGGTCTGACAATTAAGTTCACAAACTCATCCTAGAAGAAGTGATACTTCTTTGCTAAATATCACTATAGTCACCTTCAACTTACTGTCCTTGGGAAGCTATGAAACTGATGCCAATATCTACGCCACCCTTCAAAGCAGTTTTGGTACTTTTTTTCTGTAACAGCAACTATCACTGTATGAGGTTTTTCAGAACTATCACTGTATGAGGTTTCACAATTAAGTTCATGAGCACCTAGAAAAGGTGCTCTGAAGGGTAGACTAGGCCCTGGCTTCAGTACATAGCTTCCCAAGTCTCCTTCATGATCACCTTCTTCAAAGGTGACTGTAATGATATTCAGATATGAGGTATGTAGCACTTTTTCTAGAATGAGTTCACCAAACTTAATCATCAGATCTTGTATATACCATGTGAGCTAGAGCAATTTTACTGGTTCCTATTTAGCATGTCCAATTAATGTGGTTCGAAGGATGGATTTATATGCCTTCTATTTTATAGTAACAGATAGGAGAAACATTTCCCGGACACAACGTCCACTCCCATTAAACATTTAGGTAAAGGAGACACAACTACTTTATATAAAGCTTATTTAAACATTTCAACTTTCATAATTCCATCAACCCTTACATTTTTGTGTTCTCCTTCCAGGGACTTCTCCAATCCCAGATCATGTTATCCTCTCTCATGAAAAAGGCTTTGGGTTCCCACCAGAGCTCAAGCCAAAAGCTTGTATACCACCCTGATAAACAGGTTGTGGGAGAAGGGAGAGGATGAATCCTGTGGAAGGGGAGTAAAGGATTAGGAGGGAGAATGAATGGATCTGTGAAGAGAGATTAAATTTTACATTGTCCTGTGAAAGGTCTGTTTAATGTGCTTATGTTCTTGGCCTTATATGGCACAGAAGAAAAAGCACATGCTCTGCTTGGTGAGTCTGGAGCTTAGCCAGATAAAGGTCAGTACTTTGGGAGGGATGGTGGTGGGAAAAGCCAGAGAAATAAACAAAAGATCAGTTAAGTCCATAAATTTTTTGCATGTGCCACTTTATTTGGGTTTTTCTTGTTTATGGAGTCTTATGTTTAATATTGAATTATTCTCTTTAAGGGATGCTATGAGAGACTTTTGGTTTCTTTGAGAAGTCTTGAAATACTAATTATAGAGAATGATCTTCATTAGTTTGGGAAGGTTTAATAGCCTATTTATTTTAATTAGAAATTTGCCATGCCAGCCAGGCCCTGAACCCAGGACATATAGGTAACTTTTGTTTCCTTAATTGAGGTCTTCCTTGATAGGGGGTGTCTCTGATCACATATCTAATAAATATCAAAAATCCAGCTGGAGATCCCTACCCCCATGCCTACCCATACACGGCACACACACATCCGCACACACAGGTGGCAGACTTTAGTAAATAGTAACTCCATTCTTCTGGTTTCTCAGGCTAAAAACATTGGCACAAATCTCTCTCTTTTTCCTATATTCATATCTGACCCATCAGCAAATTTTCCATTTCTCACTTCAAAATGTAGTAAGAATCTCATTATTTTTCACCACCTCTGGGACATCTCCCCAGTCCAAACCATCATCTCTTATTTGCCTGGATCAATTCATCAACCCTTTTAATCGGTATCTCCGCTTCTGCTTTCCTCTCTTTCATAGTTTATCTTAACCTTAGAATAATTTTTGAGAAACATAAGTTAGACCATGGTTTTCATCTCAATAAAATCACCTAATCATGGCCAGGTACAGTGGCTCACTCCTGTAATCCTAGCACTCTGGGAGGCCAGGTGGGCTGATTGCTCAAGCTCAGGAATTCAAGACCAGCCTGAGCAAGACTGAGACCCCATGTCTAATAAAAAGAGAATAACTAGCTGGACATTGTGGAAGGCACCTGTAATCCCAGCTGCTCAGGAGGCTGAGGCAAAAGGATTGCTTGAGCCCAGGCGTTTGAGGTTGCTATGAGCTATGATACCATAGTACTCTACCCAGGGTAAAAGAATGAGAGTGAGACTCTGTCCCTACCCTCTACCCCCCCCCCAATATTATTCAGTCATTTTCCATCTGCCTCATGGTAAAAGCCAGCGTCCTCCTAGAGGTACTAAGGTTCTATCTAATTTGGGGCTTTTCTCATTTCCCCAGCTCACCTCCTCTAATGCATCTTTTCTTGCTGCCTTGCTGGTTCTGTACAGCTCATCCATGTTTCCCCTTCCAGGATATCTCACCTGCTGTTTCCTCAGTCTTAGTGCCTCTCCTTCCATTTAAGGAGTGCATGTTCTTTCCCAAATACTTACCCTTGATTTTTCAGGCCCACCAGAATCATTTACAAAAACTTTGTCTGGCAAACCTCACCGGGGAAATCTGCCTTCCCCACACCAGTGTTGGTGCCCAGCCAGTGAGATCCAGTCCCCAAGGGAGGCTGCAGTCAAGGGCTCAGGCCCCTCCGGCCCCTCTGGCCCCTCTGGCCCCTCTGGCCAGCTCTGCTTTGGTACATATTTGCCCTTCTAGTGCAGGCACCTTCATTCCTAGGTCTCTTTACCTGTGGCCTTTGGATGAAGTCTTCTCCTAATAACTCATTATTGGGAGAAGGAAGAGAACTCTAAAGATACTTTTTCCAACTCTGAATATTCAGTACTTTTTCCACTCCTGGCCCTCCTCCATCCCCAGCTATTTGTCCTAACCCCAGGCCCATAAACTGAAGGAACCTTTTTTGGGTGGGGAGTACACTCCTTTGATAGTGACCGAACCACCAAATCTGTGCTAATCCACTTGACCTTCCATCTGTGTGCCATTCCATGGGATCAAATGGAACAGGGGGAGTCAGAGCCTTCTCCAAACATAGAGCAGGGATGGAGAACCTTTTCACGTTGGAAGCCTGTGTTAATTTAGCACTAATCAAGTGGGGCTGCATTCAAGAAGCTTCAATTAGACATACTTAAAAATGTCTATTATTTTGTAAAAATCTAATTAAGATTTATTTAATAATTTCAAAAAAATGAAAACAGTTTGTTAATTTTAAAGTTAACTACCCCTTTAATGACTTTGTGCCTGCTTTTTGTTAGAAAGCATGTTAATAGCTGGTTACAATACGGAGGTCTGCACCTTCAGTTCACCCTTGAGATGGGTAGCAGTCTTTTGTGACCTTAAAAGCTTCTTCATTGGGGTTAGATAGGAGAATGTAGATATGCAGCAGTAAGTGATTGAAAAGCAAGACAACATTTTGGGGGCATGTTGCCAAAAGCATGGATATTCTATTGTATTTTTTTTCATATTTCAATTGGATCTTTCTTAGCATCAAAGAATGACTTCAAAATGTCTTTTACTGAGAGCTCAGTCAATTCCATCTGTGGTTCTTTAGGTGCCTTGGTGGTATCAACTAGGTGAGGCTAAAATGCTAATATGAGTGTGATGTCATGATTCTCCAAGTCAGTGACCCTTTCATTGTATTCTCCAATTAGTAGGTCTATAACAGCTGCATATTCTTCAAATGATCCACACACATTATCCTGCTCATCAATGACTTTTGCTAACTAGAAAATACGTTCATCCAAATTTCCTTTTGAAGAAGTGTTTTGAAAAAAAAAAGATAGTTTTTTTCAAAATACTTGGATTTTTTTTTTTTGCCACACCACATATGCATTTGCTTTGCAAAGAAATATTCAAGTTGTTTCGATTTGATATCACGTTACTCAGAAATGCTGTATTCCTATAGAAATCTTCTTTTGCTCATTCACATTGCTGATCCTGTTCTTATTAAATTTCACTTTCTGTTCTGGCAGAGATAGGATTTTGACTAACACCTATCACTGCAACAGTCAACACATTTTAGAATGTTGCGGCAAATCCAGACCGCATCATTCACCGTTTCCATGTTACGAAACTGATGATGCTGTGTCGCATTTGGAGGAAGGTAGTTAACAATACTTCCAACCTGTTGCAAAGTGTCACTTAAAATAGTAGCTTTAGCACAGAGATTTTGCAGGCACACGACTCAATGAGAAGAAAGAACATCTGGATCCGTGAATTCTTTTTCTATCTGTGAAATGAAGCCTTTATGGTTTTCTGTCATGGAAGGTGCGCCATCCATACATCCACTCACTACATTTACCAAATTCAGCCAACTTTGCCACATTTATCTTGAAAGCTGTTGAAGGTATCTATTCTCTGTGTTCTGTTTGTGAGTGTTCAAAGTGAGTAACTTTTCGTAGCAAAGAAAATCTTCAGCTATTACCCGAAAAAAAGTATAAAACGTGCTGATTCAGGGGTATCAATTGATTCGCCCAAAGCAAATGAATAATATATATTTTCCTTTTGAAGTATTGCATGACGTTGTTCTGTTTGGTTAAAGGCTAATTCATGCTGCTGATTAGTTATGGTTCTCCTTGAAAGAGGCAGCTGTTTGTACTTTGAAACATTAGCAGGGTCTAAGCACCCAACAACTTTGAAAATGCATTCTTTCACAATTTCTACAGCACTGAATGGCTTCCTTTTTTTCAGAGTACATGAGCAAGTTTATAAATTACTTTAGTGGCATTATTTTCAGGTTTTATCGTTGCTTGAAAGAATTGTCTTTACATCTGCTTTTCATCTTTTAATTTCTACAGTACACCCTTTCGCACCTCTCTGTCTAATTTAAACTATTTGTGGTCCTTATGCTGATGAGTATTTAATTTCTTTAACATTGGTATTGTAGTATCACAAAGCAAGCTAGTCGTCTTATCTTTAGCAGAAACAAGATAACATTGCCATTCCCAACCCTCATTAAAAAGTCTGTTTTCTTCCTTTGGCATTGTCTTGATCCTGTTTGACATGTCAGCCTGTGAAGCAGACAGAATTAAAAAATTGCTGTTGAGCTGTGTAGCTATTCACAAATTCCACTTCAGAGAGAAACACAGCATACCCTTATCAAAAACAGATAACAGTCTAGCCTACCTAAACTCTAACCCTAAACTCTCACCAACCAGGCTTATGTAGTAATGCCTTAGACAAGGGAAGAGGAGAGAGTGGGGAGGGGAGGGGGGCTGAAGGAGGGAGGATATTTGGGGGACCTCCCCTAATGTGCATGATGCAATGGTACATTTCAAAACTATGAAGAGTATAATTGTGATGGACGTGTTAATCGGTTCAATGTAAGCATTTCACATTGTGTATCAAATCAGTACACTGAACCCCATAAATGCATCAAGTGTATACAGTTACGATTTAATAAAAACAAAAAAAATAAAAAAGAAGACTTCCAACAAGACAATTACACAAAAACCTACCAACTTAGCAAAAAATGTGGAGAAATAAGCAATGTAGACAGATTAATAAATTAACACTTTCATGCAAAGGAATGTTTCTATCTGCAAGCAATTATTGCATCCTTTGGAAGTAAAGTTGAGGCTACAGTCAGCATGAGGTGCAGCTGTTATTACGTGGAAAGCAGTAGTGTGGGGGGCAATCTTGGGATGGTACCAGTAAAATCCATAGTCTCAGTACGTGTCTGAGTACCAAGAACTCAAAAAAATAATTGGGCAGTTTATAGTTAAGACTTTCTCTTTCTTTCTTTTTTATTTTCTTCTTCCTTTTTTAAAAAATGAACTAAAATGAGGTAACAAAGTAACAAACTAAATCTTTAGTCTAGGTCCAAGTTTGACCTCCAAATATTTTTTACACTTCTTACACCTGTAGCAGCTACTCATCCTTTCAACCCTTCACCCCTTTCACTTTCAGGGGACTGTGGTAGTAAAGTATCCACTTTGCACTGAGGCTTTCTGCAGCTACACGTTATGACAGAGTGTGTCTGGAAGGTAACAAACCACACATGCTTGTAGAGTTTGCACCATCCACCCTCAGAACTACTGACCTTGTCTTGCTAAGAATTTCCTTATGTTGAAATTTATAGTTAATCATAGATGGCTTTCTTTGCCAGTCAGTTGTGTATGCCGACCACTAAGGGATATCTCAAATTGGAGTTTGTTTTTGTCATTTGCTATTTGAATTTGACCTTTAAATTCTGTGAATACATTGTTTATGCATTTTATTTCATCTTTGAAAAGCCATCTGGTGAAATAATCAATTCAATAATTATTTTCTTATGGCAATAAAGCTGAATAAACACTCAGTGTATTTGCTAACTATTAGCGTCATTTTCTTCTATTTTTTTAGTACTATATTTATCCAGGTGAAGAAATATTTCCAATGTAGGGTAAGGGAGTAACTCAGGTTAATTTCATGCAGATCGTTCCCTTCTTTTTTCCCACGTATCAACCCTCAACTAATACAATAGGTGCTTTGCAGCCAGCGTGGTTGCACATTGATCTTGGCCAGCTTGTTTACAGTGTTTTGGCAAGTTGCTGATGTACTTCTCCCTTGGGATGGAGCAGGGGTTAATTGCTGTTAAACTCTCAGTGCCAAGTAATGGTTCAGCCTCTGTGCTACATTAAAGATGACACTAATAAGGAAAGAGTGCCGTGGATTGCTCTATGTTGAAAATTGGACTAGTGGTGACAGAAACTTGGAGCAGAGCTGATGTAATAGGAAGACCATAATGTAATTATAACTGCTGAACATGTGTCATACCAAGTTAAATGATACATTAATGAATCAAAACAGGTGATGAAGTGTTGCTCTTTCAGCGAATAGAGGTGCTTTCAAGGTTAGATTGCCATTAATTTAATAATCTGTAATACAGATATTCTTCAAACCACAAATGAAATCAACCCTAATACTTTCATACAGCATTGCTTCTTGAGTTTCACACGGATAGGATAAAAGAAACAAAGCAAAAGTGAGCAGAGTTCAATGAAGCTTATTCTGTGTTTAATTTTGTAAGAGCAGGTTTTACATCGTGAGGTGAGTGGTTGCCCAAGGCCTTCTTCTTCTCCCAGTAGACTACTTGATCATTTTATTCCACGGCTAGCCAGCCAGTAACTCTCAAGGGAGCGTAGAGCTTTAGAAGGGAACAATTACATCTTTTCCAACAGGCAACGATACATTATTTATACATAATATTTTAATAAAGTTTATTTAAAATTCATAATACATAGAATTTAATAATTCCCCCTAAATGGTCTGTCTTAGATTATATATTTTTTTTTATTTTTCTCAGTCGTTATAAGCTTTTAAACCTATATTCCTTATAATTTTTTCACGATTTTTATAATTCATAAATAACAACAGATCTATGATTTAATAGCTGTGATGTTAAAAGTTTATAACTTAATTATTTTAATAATATAATAAACATAATTTTTCTTATTTTGATTGGAGCCGATGGAGACTAATAATACAATATTTTTGTTCATATTTGGCATTTAGTATCTCAAATCAAAGTTATCTGAAAACAAATTATTTAGTTAATCTTCCTTTTTAAAGATTATGAAACCCATTTATATTATTCTATTGAGACCAATAATACATATGTATATATGTATGCAAACATACATATATATATTCATCTGTGTGCAATTTATTCAAAGGATAAATTTATATGTTGGACTTATACTATGTTGATTTCTATCATGTAATATATAGTTTAATTTTCCCATATATGATCTTCTAAGGAATAGTAATGTATTTGTGTGTGTGTGTGTGTCATATTTTTCCAAACTATTGAAACCATTTACAAAGATACGTGGTTGATTCTTTCCCCCCAAAAGTTGCTTCTGTAAGAAAATAGAAAATATGTGAGTGAAATGAAAAACAAAACAATAACATAATATCTGCCTTTAAGTATATTAAGTGTAAAATTTGTTTTTACACTAGAGCTCTAGTTTTAATTTAATATTTGCTCATAGTCTCAGGAGAATTAAGCAGATTTGGATATCTGTTTTTATTATCACTGATGACATTATTAATGATGAATGCTATCGCTTTTGACAGAGTACATTATGAAGAAAAATAGGTTTTTTTTAAAAGTAATTTTAATTATTTTAATACATAGTTATTCAGTCTAGAACTGTCATGGGAATATGGAACTAAAGCATAGATAAAACAAAACCTAATATCTTTCATGTAGGTATTTTATCTGCTCACCTCTTTCCTACTCAGGAAAGAAAGGAAAGCATCTGTAACTGCTGGCTTTACCTCCTCAAATCTCATACTTCATGGGGAAGATTACATTCAGTCTTGGGTGATATTAGGTGAGTATGTGGAGGCTCACCTTGAACTAGAAAGAAGGGACTATGGTTGGCTGAAGACTTCTTGAGTACTATTTTTGCACTTGGTGGAAATGTCTGTCTTTGTGTTGCCTTTAGGGAAGCTGTGCATTCATACACGGCTTTGTACCCAAGTTTTCCATTAAAGAAGTAGCATCAACTTCTTTCAAATGTCCATAGGTATCAAGAAACAAGGGCATCCACAGTGACCAGTGTGAAATGACAGCTAAAGATTTCTTCCCTGAATATTCTAAATAGAAAATTCAAGATCCTCAGAGAACTTGCACTAACATGTGATGGGATATAGATGCCTAAAAAATCATGTTTAAGTTTAAAGCTTTTGTTAGTTGGTAGGCAATAGCTCAGAGAAGAATTATCTTACTTAGAAGATGTAAATAAGGTATATCGTACACTTGAAACTAAGGAGTGAAACACATTCCCATTGTATACTGGGTTCTTGTTTTATACTAGGAATTATCCTAAACATTGAATGTATCTTATCTAATTTATTCTTTGAAGTTGAAACACAATGTTTTAGGTTATTTTTGTTTTAGTTTGCAATTATAAATTTAGTCTCTCCAGAGAAATTGAAGATCTTGTCCAAGTTTACACAGCTAGTAATCTGCAGATATAAGGCTTGAACTTCAGTCTCTTGGATGTCAGAACCTTACCACTAATCAGAACATCTCATTGCCTCCAAAGAATAAGGAGCAATGAAGAAATGACTGTGTATTCCTCAGGGTTATTCACATAAGACATTATTCTGTAGAAAATGTCCCTTGTAATTTTAAATAAATTGTTGCACCTTTTAGAAACTACCATATACCTTTTGAAGTTCCATTTAAGAATTAAGCACCATGAGACAACTTTGACATTTTGTAAATAAAGCAATGTCTCCAGGTAAATGTATCTTTCTTTAAATGAAAACAGCTATTTCAGCTGTGGGTTTAGGGGTTTATCAGCTAAGGTCATGTATTCATTCATTACATCATTTTTTAATAAGCATATTTTGTGCCAGTAATTATGCTTACAGTGAATAAAAAATATTGTAAAGTTCAATTTTCAAAGAGGGAGTTGGTTGTCTTTAATGGAAAGAGAAATAAATTAATGGAGAATTACAGAATTATATGAAAAATGAAAGGGTAGCGTTGATGTACAGGTGATGAATGAAGTGAAAACTTACTCCAGCACTGTTGGGTTGGGCTTGAGATAGTTATGAACTGAGGAAAAGAAGAAAAAGAAAGGTAGAGATAGAGGAGAGAAAGAGAGAGTGAGCGAGCAAGACCAGAAACAGAGTTGAAGGGATAAAGGAGTCTTTTAAGAATGTGAATCCTAAGCTTCGTTTTAAAGCCTGGTCCAAATAAGAAACAGAAAGTGACAAAGTTAGTATAGTAACATTGGAGTAACAATAATAATGCTGATGGAATTTAAAATGCTCAAGGGTGGATGAAAAAATTGCAGTTTTGAGAAAAAATGAGGACTATTACCACACCTTTATTTTATTGAAGGCAAGGAAAAGTCAGTACAAGATTATTTGTAAGAGAAAAACATGGCCAGCTTTGAAATTTACAAATATAAATAAAGATCACTGTCACAGTAAGGTGAAAAAATGGCTAGGAAGGAAGAATCAAGATTTTACCAGAATTTTTTTCTTCAGTATGTCCTTGGTCTCTGGGATTCAAAGAATAAACCGATGGACCACAGATCAGTGGTAAGATAGGATTTTTTAGCCTATCTAAAGGAGAAGAGTACCAGAAATTCTGACAAAGAGAGGGACCCAAGTTGAAGGATTCCACATGGGTTTTTTGTCTGGGGGTATATATAGTCTAACAAATGAATGGACATAGTCCCTTCTGCTCTGGGCAAAATGTCAGGACCCTCCCTTCATGAAATTGCTCAGGCCTAGGAAACTGGGGTCCTTGTTTAACCTTAAATGGGGAAATTCTATATCAGGGAGACTTGGGGAAACATGTTGAGGGGACTATAGTAATAATATAGAAATCATGAAAAATGAACCAAGACATCAATCTCTGATCTAGAGAAGAGAGAGTTACCTTAGAAGATGTTAAAATGTAGAATGTTTATAATATGTACCTTAGAAGATGTTAAGATGTAGAATGTTTATAATATGTACAATAAATAGTAGAGGATGAGAAAAAGACAGAATTAAGTTTGACTACCACAGTCCTCTTGAAGGCAATTTAGGGACCTTTCTCAAAGACGAGAAAAAGAAGGGTAAGGAAAGGTGAACTGGCAGAGTGGATTGTGGGGAAAGTATAAGACATAAACAATGAACTTGGTGGTGTATATCTAGAGCTCAGGAGTAAACTTATTTAGTGTCATTAATTAGAATTTGGAGTGACTCATGTACTCATGATTGAGAGAATAAGACCAAAGTGTGGGGTCATCACTATGCAACAGATAATTGACAAGTGAAGGACAGTTGCTCTGTAGGAACCAGATGAAGATCAATGAAGTCAAATGATAAAAAGAAAGGAAGTAATATATTACCTAAAACAATAATATATTACCTAAAAATTACCATTGACTTTTACCACAGGAAGTTTATTGCTATCTAATAAAAGAAAGGTAGTGTGAGAACCTACTCTAGGTAAAAAGAGAAAAGAATGAGAGAGGAAGATGTCTATAACACCACATGCACACCACTCGGGACCAGGGGGAAGCAGTGAAGATGTTATTAATTTGAGAGTAATTCAGGGTTGAGAGGGCATTTTAACTATATTTATGTATTTATTTCTAGATGAGGGGGTTTGTGGGGAGGTGTGGATGTCTCACTATGTTGCCTAGGCTGGTCTCAAACTCCTGGGCTCAGGTAATCCTCCTGCCACAACCTCCCAAGTATGTGAGACTACAGGTGTGTGAAACCATAGTCCAACCTTTTTTTTGTTTCTTAATTTTAACTTTAAATAAGAGACTTGAAATTTGTTACATGTAGAAGAGAAAGAATCAGTTAGGAGAGGTAGACAAAGCTATAGCACAGAGTACGTGAGAGTTAACTCTCATACATGAGACAGCGAATTTCCCATGAAAACTGAAAGAAATCATGGATGTTGATGGTTCAGGGTGAGATTTTTCTCCTGATGACCTTTATTATTTGCTTGTTTGTCTGTTGCTTTTTCCTGTGAAGTAGAGAATGAGCAATGCTGTGTAGGACATTGAAAAGTATGGAACAGTAGACCTGAGGAAACTGATAAACTGATTGAGTTAGCAGTGAGGGTTATGTGGGAAGTGTTTAAATGAGTTCTTAAAGTTCAGGAGACAGCATTAGGGGTGTGGCTGTATTTTAGTTTCAGAGGAAAGGTAGAAACTTCTCATATCTCTAAGAAAGTAAGAGCAAATTGTAATGGTGTCATGTTCTTCATTATTTTAACTCAATTTCACATTTTCTCCTGTTTCTTTAATATTTGTTCATAAAAGGATGATTCTTTGGTACTCATACATTTCAAGAACAATGCGTAAAGGAAAAAAAATGAAGATCTGAGGAACTCAAATAAATCAAATAAGAGTATTCTTGTGCTGTTTAAAGGCTATCTGAAGCCAACATGTAGCTTTATATAAGCTTATATAGATTGCTCCAAAATAAATTGAGCAGGTGCAATAATTCCCTGAAAATTGATCCTGAGTTATTGCAAGTTCTTGCTGACCATCAAGAAAAACCATAAACCAAAAGAAAAAAAAGTCAAAAACAAAATCCTCAATCAGCAACTTGTGGTTAATGTCTCTTGTATTCATTTAAATAATTTTTTTCTGGAAGGCACTCAAAGTGATATTAAGATTTTATGAAATTTTTTAAGGTGATTCATGTATTCTGCTTATCAAATAATTTGTTTGTATTTGACTTTATGTTTTGTATAAGAAAACTTTAAAAGATAGTTAAGAAGCTGTATGTGCATTATTAAGTATTAAGAGGGAAGATGACACAATCATGAATGAACAGTCATTCTCCCTTTTTATTTATATGACACCTTCTTTCCCTCATGTTTTTAAAATTTTATATTACTTTTAATTGAAAATAATTGTATATACTTATGGGGTACAATGTGATGTTTCGATAACATTCACATATGATACATTGTGGATGATCCAATCCAGCTAATTGGCATATCCAATCCCCAGGTCTTTTATTCTGAGCATTATTGTCATTAAGGCCTTAATTATTACCTCTGTTCTTTAATATTTCAAGTTATGTAATTGGGATTTGTTCTATGATAATAATTATTATGAAAAGCAGTATATCTGATATGTTCTTAGCCAAGGACAGTTTAAAAGAAGTCATTGAACCCATGACCAACTTCTCCTAGTCCCTGCCCTCGCCTTTGGCAATCAATATTCTCTCTACTTCTATGAAACCAACTTTTCATATTCCACATGTGACTGAGAGATCATTCAGTGTTTAGCTTTCTGTGCCTGACTCATTTCACTTGACAGAAGGGCTTTCAAGTTCATCCATGTTATCACAAATGATAGAATTTCATTCTCTTTTTTGGTTGAATAATATTCTACTACGTGTGTGTGTGTGTGTGTGGGTGTGTGTGTGTGTACACCATATTTTCTTTATATACTCATTGGTAGACGAGCCTTTGGGTTGATTCCCCATGTTAGCCATTGTGAAGAGTACTGCAATAAACCTGGGCATGCAGATGATTTCATGTCCTTTGAATATATCCTCAGTAATGGAATTAATGCTGGATTATATGGTAGTTCTATCTTTAATTTCTTTTATAATTTCCATGCTGTCTTCCATAAGTGATGTACTAATTTACAGTCCCCCCAACAGTGTATAAGAATTCCCTCTTCTGTGCATCCTCAGCAGCATTTGTTATTTGTTGTCTGTTTGATAATAACTATTCTAACGCAGGTGAGGTGTTATGTCACTCTGATTTTGATTTATATTTCCATGATACTTAGGGATGTGGAGCATTTTTTCTTAGATCTGTTGGCCATTTGTGTGTTTTCTTTTAAGAAATGTCTATTCCAGTCTCTTCTCCACTTTTACAGGAAGAGTAAGTGTTGATGGTCCAGTACACAGTGGGGTGACTATGAAAAATAACAATGTAGTGTATATTTCAGGATAGTTAGAAGATTTTGAATATTGTTGCCACAAAATAGTAATAAATAAACATTTATTGATGTTTATTGTTTAATGATGGGTGGGTATGGTAATTACACTGATTTGATCTTTGTACAAAGCATTATGTATACATGCTTTGAAATATCACATTAGACTCCACAAATATATACAATTTGTCAACTATCAATAAAAGATTATTTTAAAAATGGTCTAAAAATATGCTAAACATTTACAATGATTTCTTTGACAGGCACTGATCTGATGCTAGAGATTCTTATAATAAAGTATTTCATAATTAAGGAAGTTATAATTTGCTAACAGGACTCACAACAGCTGCCTGTGGAATAAGACAATATGCTTTTCCTCTCCCTACTGGGCCTAATTCCCCAGTAACCTTATTGAAAATGTGCATGGGCTACAAAACTAAAGATTAACTGTCCAGGGACCTGCTTCCTGGAGCTTATTTGAAGATTAAATCAAATGGCAGGCAATATATATTTGGTAATACGGCTTTGTTGCAGTCTTTTCCAGTGTCGTGGTTAAGTGTAATAGAAGGAAATGACACTTTACAGCTGATTTTTTTATAAAAAGATTTTTCTAAATGTGAAATAGTTTTGTTCTCATGCTGAAATTGAAATGAATAATTTATTTCTTCATAACCAAAAGCATCTTCTGCTTTTTGAACACATAATAAAGACTCTCTAATTACAAATGTTCCATAATTACAAATTGTTCAGCCTCTTAAAAGGTGGTTATTATTCATTATCTATTTATTTCATAACAAATGCCGCTAAAGGTGTTAAAGATGAGTTTAAAATGTCAGCTAAGATATTGCAACATTTTAATTAAATGGAGACCAGTTTAAATATATATTTAAAAACACAGCTTTTAGACGACGCATTAGTAAAGATTTCTATTTAACAATTCAGAGAAAGATGGATGAAGATGTTCTGCTTTTAAAAATACCATATTTAGAATGCTTGTGTGGAGACGCTGAAGTGCGATTTGTCCTCATAGCAGACATCTGAAGAACAAGTGACATTCTTACACAAAATCCATATTGGTGATGTATTTAATTACAGAGCTGATTGAAATTGACAGCTTTAGTGACCTGCGTTTGCACTTGTGCTGATTGATGTATGCTTCAACTCTGGTTACTTTCAAACCAATTCACATATTGCTCAATACTATAATATCATCCTGTCAAATTGCAAACTACATTTTTACAAGTGGGGGAACTGGAGAGAGCATGTTTAATTAAAACATGATAGAGACGAATTGTTTTAAAACACCTATACAACTGTTAAACTGGGACCACTGTTATTTGAAAGCAGAGTGAAAGAAAATTCAATACACTTACTCAGGCATGTATGTTTCTAGAGTCATCTTCTCACTTAGAAAATGTATACTCGGCTGCTATTTATAGTAAGAAAGAGGTCTCAGAACTTTGCACTGCTACCTCTGAAGAGTGGCTTTCTTTGATATGATGTCAATGTTTAAAAATAATAAGTACAATGAGTGTCTTAGGGCAAAGAGGGGTCTGAATGATCACGTAACTCAAATCCCCTGTCTTTTTTTTTGTCTGCATGTGTTTCTTCATTCCTCAGGCTAGGTAGCAGCGACCCAGAGAGCTACTTGTTTGTAGAAGAGCGCAAAATTACTGCTACTTTACAAAACTGGCGCTTGAATTTGCATCTTTTCTGTTCTAGTTCAACGTTCTAGTTCACACTACACAGAACTCCCTTCTCTACACAACTTTCACTTCGTAACTCAATCTGTTGAGTTTGAACAAGTTGATATTACAGCTTTTAATGTCAAATGATTTACTCAATTGAGGTACTTTCAATTATATCTTTAATATGGTAACAAAACCATTATTTAACCTTGCTATATACCATACTCTGAAATGAATCCTTAACATAAATTACTTCTCACAACATACATATGCAAGGACTTTTAATTTATTGATGTGTGGCTAGACTAAGGGAAGTTCAAAATAAATGTTTTTCGGATGGCCTCAAGCACTAAGTAGATAAAATTTGAACCCAACTCTGTGGAATACAAAGTCTACAGCTGTTTTCACCATACAACACTGTTATTTCAGTCCAAAAAAGCCAAATTGTTTTGAATTAAAATATACTTCTTGACTGTCAGAGTGATAGAAAACTGGTTTCTCAAAAGAGTTTGTTACATGTTTAACTTTTACAAATAGAGATTTATAAAACTTGGGTGGTTTAAATATGCATCCTTCGAAAAACAGATAACTAGGCAGAATGACCTTTCAGTCTCTTTCTCAGAGTCAGAAATTCATGCCAGAATCAAATTTGTCATTACCTTAAAGGACATTTGTTTTAAAAATAGGAGTCACTAACATTTTTTAAAACTATATTAACAAAATAGTTTAAATCACTATCCCAAGAGCTCAAGCAATTCAGTTACTTAATTACTTAATATTCCTTAATTTTCTTAAGACATAACAAATGGAGAGGAGTGAGTACAAATACCTTTCTTGCCCCTAAGGCCTCCAAATGTCTGTTCCCCTTCTAATTCCTTACATAGCAACCCCCATTCAAAGTCGGTGCTCCCTCTCATTCTGCTCATAGACTTATGCTTTCATCTTCATTTCCTAAAGTATTATGGAGAGATCTCACAACATGATATAAAAAATGGCAAAAAAAATGACTTAAAGTAAATTTTAGAAATACCATATATTTTCATCAATTCTGTGCCAAGTTCGACTATTTTCTTTTAGATTCTTCTTGTCACCATGTTTTGAGGGTCCACTTCCTACTTCTCTGTTCCCTGGTCTTTGACTATTGATTCTTCTCCCCTCCCCCCCATAATATAATATCATAGAAAACACAAAAGTTTATACGGGATTTATACAGAGGAAGCAAGCTTTCTTTCGCATTCTAGTCCTTCCCCATTAATTGTCTGATTTCTTATCATATAAGTAATTTACAAATAAATCTATTAAACATTATAGACTACAAAAATATATGTATTTCCAGTTTTTCCTTATGCTTCCTTATTGACCTCAGAAGCTATAAAAATGGTACCCAAAGGACAGGAAAAACGGGGTAGAAAAAGTAAGCAGATGAGAAATACCTGCAAATTTTTATAAAAAAAAAACAAAGCCAAAACAGCTGAGGTTAAAGAATATACAAGAGATAAACACCAAAAGGAGCCATGATGATTTAAATCATAATCTCTAGAAGAGTTTAAGAATGGAAAGCACCAGATTCTAAGGAAGGTAAATGGGTAAATGGATCAAGTCTGTTTCCATTTATAGAACGAGGCATTTTAAGCCAGAGGGGACTTAATGCAGGAAAGTAACCTCTTGCAAAATTATTGAAAGGGCTAGCTCTTCAGTTTATGGATTGGCTCTCCAGAAAGACTGTTAGAGCAACACAGAACAGAAGCTCTGAGGAATTTACTCCCCAAGCAGCTATGGAGTTTTGAGGTCAACAATAGACCTGTATTGGAGGCTGGCCAAGGGTCATGGAGCGCTGTTGCACAGAACTCTACTTTTTTATAGACTTGTTGGGAGAAACTTCTCAAGGAAACAGAAGAATGGGCTCTGGTTCACTCCTATTTTCCAAACCACACACATCTATCTTGTATAACTGACATAGAAAACCCTAGCAGAAGGAGGGTGAGATGAGATTAAGTGGTTCATCCATCCTGTCTCCCTCAGCTATGAGGAACAGGATTAAAAAACAATTAAAAATACAGTAGATTTGACTGGCAGTTGAAATCACAGATTTACCCTCCTTGCTCTATGTAGTGAGGTGCTTACCCACTGTATTCTCAAACAAGAAAAGTCAAGTTTGTTTTCCTGGAGAAATGTATTAAAGTACATTAGAGCACACCAAGAGCAATATAAATAAATAAGATAGATAATCGGTAACAGGGAGAGTTTTATTTTTGTTTTAGTCTTTGAATTCTTGTACCATTTATATATCTATTGATTTTATTGACCTCCAGTAAAATATTTCAAGGGACAATTGATATATATGATTTTTTTCCGAGTAAAAACTTATACAATTTCACCATTAAGTAAAATGTTTGTCATAGAATCTTTGTAGAAATAATAGAACAATGACGTTTGTACTGTATACATACTTTGCTAGAACTATTTATTATTTTTAACATGGCAAGTTTATAATGTTCTTTAAATTGGCAAGCCCACCTTATATTCCTGGAATAAATTCAACTTGGCCACATACTATCAAACTTTATTAAGATGATCCAAAACAACCTCTGATCTAGTGCTAATTTTTGCCATTCACTGTTCCTAAAGGCTGGTACATGTATTTTTTTAAATATGTCTTTAGTTTATGATGTTAATAATTTAGTCTGCAGAGAGATTTTCACAAAAATTTCCTTTTTCTTAATGTCTTTCTCAGGTTTTGGTATCAATAGCATCCTGGTATCATAAAATGTACTTCTTTCTAGAAGAGTTTGTGTTACTTTGTGTTAATTCTTCACCACATGGTTGGAAGAATTCACTGGTAAATCAACTCAGTCTGCTAATTTCATCAATGGAAAAATACAAGGGCTGTCTGGAAAGTATCCTGCCATGTAAAAGAAAAATAGTATTAACAATGGGTGGATACTTTACCGACAGCCCTTGTATGATTATTTGTTATCCTCCATATTCTGTCATAAGACCATTCAAATATCTTCTCTTATCAGAAGTCTTTAGATGTTTTCAGCCAGAAATTTTACCTAAATTTTCAAAGTCATTCAATAGTTATAAAATCCTCTTTTCCATTTAATATCTATAAAATTCGTGTTAATACCTCCTTTTCTATTTGTAACATTTTATAGTTCCTCATCCTTACCCCTTGTCTCTCTCTCTTGCCTGTTCTTTTTGGTTAGTCTTAGGGGACATTTGTCAGGTTTCTTAGCCTTTAAAGAAAACAATCCTTAATAGATTGTTATTCCATTTTTCATATTTTACTAATACATTCTTATATTTATTTACATCTATCTTATTTCTTTTTGCAACGATAGTTTTAACTTTTTAAAAGGCAATTGTAGCTTTAGTTTTAAATGCATTTAAATATTTCTCATATATTTATTTAAGACCATGAATGTCTTATAAGTACAGCTGCAGTTAAATCTTACAAGATTTTTTTTTTCTTTGAGACAGACTCTCACTATGTCACCCTGGGTAGAATGCTCTGGCATCACAGCTCACAGCAACCTCAAACTCTTGGGCTTAAGAGATATTCTCTTGCCTCAGCCTCTCAGGTAGCTGGGACTACAGGTGCCCACCACAACACCCGGCTATTTTTTGTTGCAGTTGTCATTGTTGTTTAGCTGGCCTGGCCTGGGTTTGAACATGCCGGCCTCAGTGCTTGTGGCCAGTGCCGTAACCACTGTGCTATGGGTGTTGAGCCTCTTAGAAGATTTTGTATTCCATATGGTTATTAAATTTAGTTCAAAATATTTTTTGACCCATAATTATTTAGTTTATATTCTTTTTATTTATTTATTTATTTTTTAGAGACAGAGTCTCACTTTATCACCCTTG
>NW_003852519.1:5752029-5758241 GCF_000181295.1 Otolemur garnettii
GTATATGGGGCCAGCGTCCACTCCTTGAGCCACAGGCACCGCCCCTGACTATCATTCTTATCAGAAGTAAGATCTCAGTGTTCCACTTTGAAAACACTACATTTTTTCCTCCTGGATCCTCTTAAGGTTTTGGACTCTTATTTGATTTTCAAAAATGTCACTTAGGTATGATGAGGTTGGTGGTTTTGAAAGATTGAAATTGGTGCATTTGTAGCTTCACATCTTTTATCAGACAGTAGTTTGAAGACATTGGAAACAAATCCAGAGTAATAATTCCTGAAAGAAAAACACAAGCTAACTCCTATTCTTACCCTATTTCCTTTAAATGTAGTGTATGCCATGATGCATGAAAGAGGACCTCAGACAGAACCTAGTCATCTTCCTGGTATTGAGAAGCCAGGATTTTGGCTCAGCACCTGTAGCCCAAGCGACTAGGGCGCCAGCCACATACACCAGAGCTGGCGGGTTTGAACCCAGCCCAGGTCTGCCAAACAACAATGACAAGTACAATGAAAATATAGCCAGGCATTGTGGCCAGTGCCTGTAGTTCCAGCTACTTGAGAGGCTGAGGCAAGACAATCGCTTAAGCCCAAGAGTTTGAGGTAGCTGTGAGCTGACTCCAGGGCACTCTACCCAGGACTACAGATTGAGACTCTGTCTAAAAAATAAAAAAAAGCCAGAATTTGGATTTAATGGTGGGAGGCACTCCTGCTATCTCTTATAAGACTGATACCATAGAAGAAAGTTGTACAGAAAGACTGGCATGAGTATATGAAGGGTCTTTCCCTTAGTTATCAGTACATGCATGTGATGAAAGTACCGAGATCAGAGAAAGATTCACAAAGACATAAAACTAGAATAATCTCACAAGGCCAGGAATTATTTGCATTCTCATAAGCCAGAGTGGAAAAACTCACTAAGGCTCACAGAGTCCTGTGAGGACCTAAGAGTGTACGGCCTTCGTAACGGTGAATGGCAGAAATTGGCACTCGATTAAAGGTTATTTCAGTTCCTCTTAATAAAGTTTCATAGCATGCTCTAAAAGATCAAACCATTTGAATAAATAAACTTTGCCTCTAACAAAACTTAAGTTTTTTAATTTAAAAAATTTAAAATGAATTTTAAAAGATCTAATAATCAGAAATATAATGACAATGCCTAATACCTATTCAGAAATTACCAAAGAAAAAGGATAACAATGTACACAGTAGAAAAAAAATTGAATAGAAATTGACTTAAAGTATCACAGATAGACGAATTAATAGGCAAGTATGTTTAAATACTGTAATACAAGTATGTTTAAATAGCTTTTGCAAATGTATTGCAACATTATGTCAATATAGTATATAGTATATAGGCATTGCAACAGTCTGTCAATATAGTATATAGTATATATAACAATATATTTGCAATTACTCTGTATACAAAAATTGAGGAAATTATGAGCATAATAACAGAAGTTAAGATATAAAAACACTCATACTTCAATGAAAAAATATTTGAGGATAAAAATACTTTGGATATGATTAAAGATAGATAATTAATTTCATAAATAAATAACTGATAATTTCATTACTATATACTAGGAACCTAATAATACATTTCAGTTTATGCCCATTACTAAAGTCTGTCTTGAGCATTTTTTCCTATTTTAACAATTTATGTAACAGTTCTTTAACACTATTATGGTGGTTTCCCTTAGTATATTAACAAGCTGTGGTAAAGGTGGCTTGACAAATAGAAAATTATCATATAAAATGACATATATTATGAGCTATGAACAATATACTCTGTCAGTACCTAAGAGGGACATCTTGGGCAAGTCACAGAAAGCTCCTTGCAGAGTACCACACTGTAGAATCCTACTGAGGACTGGATTAAAGTTATTCAGGTAAAATTGTGAAAACAGCTTATAGACAGGTTAGTCATTACAGTCATTGAGGTAAGAGGGAGGAAGGTAAGTTTTAGAAAATGTTAGCCATTCAGTATGACTGAATTTGATAAACATCCTAAAAGGCTGCGGCGAGAGACGGAGATTAAGGTGATTGGAAAAGAAAGTTGTCTTTCATGTTATTTCAGAGGCCTTCAATGTTTCTGTAAAGCAATGGGAACAAATAGATTTTAGACAAGCCTTTTTTTTTTTTTTGAAAATTTGCCATGGTTAGATTTGCATTTTTTTAAAGATCATTCTGGAATAAATGTGAATTATGTATTGCCTAACAGTGAGCCGGAAGAAAGGGATAAGTCCTTATAAAAATAAGGTTATTTGAACTTGAATATTTAAATTCCAATGCTGAACTTATTTTTAGTAAAATTTGTACTATTTTCAAAACTTCCGTAAGATTCCCACTTGGGTCTTACCAATTTTAGCCTTCCCAAATTGGTAACAATTGGTCTGAGTATTAAACTTTCTTTATAACAAAAGGCCTGATGTTCATTCTCAGTTCCAGTCATAAACCTAATCTTATTGCTAATAGAAAGTATAAAAGATATACAAAAAATATAATACATAATATTATATATGTATATAATACAAAGCATATTATATAATATGCAAAATATTCATTTATGTATTTCATATTCTATATGCATCTATAATATCTTCAAATATGTTTTAAATATTTTATACTATGTGCCATATATATGATATATACATTTATTTCTTACTTCACCTCTAAGTTTCTCTCTGGGATCATTTTACTTCTGCCTAAATAATGCCCTTTCAGAATTTCCTTTATTATTGGCTTGATGACAGTAAATACAGTTATTCATTTAAAAAAAGCCTTTTGTTCTCTTTTAGTCTTTAAGAATAAATTTTGCTCAGACTATTCTAAATCTGCAGTTCATTTCCGTTAGTACCTTAAATGCATCTTCCCATGGTCTAATGGACCCCCTGCAGCTGAGAAGTCAGGTGTTAGTCAATGTCTATTTCCAGACTATTGTCTTTCCTCTAGATTTCCTTTCTCTATACTGCATTTCCTGTGTCTTGGATTTTTCTGTAATTTTGCTATCGAGGTGTAACGTCAAAAAAAGTCACACTGGAAATTGTTGAGGTTTTCAAAACTGTGGATTGGTGTCTTGTATTAGTTTTGGAAAATTATCCGTAATCATCTCTTGGGTTAATGCTTCTACCCTGTCCTCTGTTTGCCCTTCTTTTGAAATTGTGTTGAATATACTGTATCTTCTCTCTATTCTCTGTCACATACTCTCTCTTGTAGAGGTTTCCATCTCTTTCTCTTCACACGTAATTGCAAACATGTTAAATCTCCTTTCAGTTTTGTTCAATTTTTGTTTAATGCCTCAGTTAATTCCTAATGTTGCTTTCATATTTTTCAGTCACAGAATTTTTCCTTTTCTTAAATTGATTATGCCAAGTTTTATACTTTTTATTTTCTGTTATTTCTTTGAACGTGATAAGCAGAGTTGATTTACAGTTTAGTGTCCTTGTGGAACTAATTCTGTATATTCTTTTGGTGTGTTTACTCATTTCATCTCATCTCCTTAAATGTGTTCACTCATTTTATCTTGTCTCATTGTACAATCACTTAATTTTACACCTCCTGTTTAATATCCAAGAAATTTTAATACTATCTCCTCATTTACTTTTGTGAAACCTATTACCCAAGTCATTCGATTTTATTACATAAAGGTTTGAGGTTACATAGATAATCTACCCATTAGATTGCTAAAGCAAATATCTTAGATGTCTTTATTTCTTTTTTCTTTTTTTGAGTTATTTCATGCATTTCATGCATCTATTAAAAGTAGAAAATTCTATAGATTTTTAAAACTAACAAAAAAATAAAACATGTTCTATCACCTATCATTACTATCGGAAATAGTAATAGTTCAATTAGAAAATGATTTAATGTCAAAAATTGGGCAGCAAAAAAAAAAAAAAAAAAATTAAAAACACAAGAGGGCGGCGCCTGTAGCTCAGTGAGTAGGCGCCAGCCCCGTATCCTGATGGTGGCAGGTTTGAACCCAGCTCCAGCCAAACTGCAACCAAAAAATAGCCAGGCATTGTGGTGGGCACCTGTAGTCCCAGCTACCTGGGAGGCTGAGGTAAGAGAATATCTTAAGCCCAAGTGTTGGAGGTTGCTGTGAGCTGTGATGCCACGCACTCTACCAAGGGCGACATAGTGAAACTCTGTCTCAAAAAAAAAAAACCAAAAAAACCACACAGGAACAAATGTAAATACTGAATGAATGTTGAGATAAAATGCTCAAAATTATTGCTAAAATATATGCCAAGGCTAGGGACAGAATACTGTGGATTTTGAGTAAGCTATATTAATTCTATACTACAACTGATAAATCTTGGCCTAGCCATTGCTATTATTAAAAAGATCAGCTTTCTTTTCTTTATCATGTCTTCCTAATTTTACATAAGTACTTTGCACTAAATAATCAAAATTAGAATCCATAAGGGAAGGATTCAAGAAAGTATAGTTCCTAAGAAGACTGTTGTACCCACGGAGAACACATGAGGGGACAGAAATGAGGCTGAGTGCTAGCCTACAATAGATCATATCACTTCAGTCCACACTCCCATAACATCGATAATCCACTGTCCAGCTTCAAGTCTTACTCTTTTCCCTGTCCAAACCAGTTTTCCACATAGCAAAAAGAATCGTATCCTTGAAATATTTATGAATCATTCCAGCCTTCCCTTTAAATGCTTCCATGATTTAACTTTGCATTTAGCAGAGATTCTTAATTTCTTCCATATCCTAATGAACACCATTGACCATAAAGCCCTGAAGAATTTGGCTATATTCTCTGCCTATTTTTACTATTCTCTAGCTCCGTTAACCTCCTATTTTTTATAGTATTGGATACCATCCTATGTCAGGAAATGTGCACATGCTAGTGGTTCATATATGCCTTTTGCATGGAATAGACTTTCTTTCTAAACTTCACATGGAGGGCAGTTTTCATTTTTTAGCTCTATATTTTCTCGTCAGCATGATTTCCTGCATGTCCTTTGTAATGTAGCTTTTCCCAAATAACTACCAACATCATGCTTTATCTCATCCCTCTCTGTGTTTTCTTTATAGATCTTACACAAATACGTAATTATTAATTTAATTTTGGCATCCTGATTTCAAGTTGTCTCCCCCAGTAGACTGTAGCTCTCTATGAAAATAAAGAGAACATTTGTCTTTTTATTCTTGGAACCTCAGTGCTACTCATAGGGCCCAGCACCAAAGAGGTGCTCAACAAACATTTTTAAATGCATGAATAAATATAGAACCTTAGGGAAATTGTCTTTTCTAATCAGCTTTATAATGTAAACACACACATTCTTCTTCATAGTAAAAATTAGATAAATTTTTATATGCCAAGGCTAGGGACAGAATACTGTCGATTTTGAGTAAGCTATATTAATTCATAATAAATGTTAGGCTCATAATAAATGTTAATATAATGAAGCTAATGAAATAATATTAATTAGAGTAATAACCCAAATTCAGAGTTTTTGCAATGTTGAACAAAAGTATGATTTAATCTGTGCTTGAATTTGGCCTCAATTCAATAGATAACAGCAGAAGGTAAGTAGATTCAATAAGTATTATTCAATAAGTTATTTTAGTAATGCATAAAAATTAATGAAGTTCTCAATTAGAACGTTGATGGCATGTGAATAGTAAATACTTTATGGTGATAGAATTTGCTTTGATTATCAACTAATTACATATAAAGATAAAAAGTAGAAATATGTGCATTTCAGGAATAGGCAACATAGGAATGGTAATTTTGTTAAAATCAACTAAAAATATATACTTAATTTTTTTGTAGTGGGTGAGGAACTGAAGACATCAAATGAGATAGTAGTGGGTTTACTTTTGACCAATGAACTTTAATGATAAGAAATTAGAAATAATAGTTTGAAACTTAGAAATAAAGTCTGCCTAGTGTACAAATAAAGAGAAATAACGAATTCATAGGTTTAAATAAACTATCTGGGTATGTTTCAGATATATAAAAGAAAATTCACAATGAGGTCTGAGCAAAAGAAGTAAGAGCAATGAAAGAAGGGATATTCTTATATTATAGGTGGGGGAAGAAGGAATTTAAAGTAGAATATAAATCATGTTACAACGAATACATCTGCACCAGTATGTTTATTGCAGCCCAATTTATAATTGCCAAGTTGTGGAAGCAACACAAACACCCATCAACCCATAAATGGATTAACAAATTGTGAT
>NW_003852519.1:5758887-5763458 GCF_000181295.1 Otolemur garnettii
GATGGCTATGTTAATCAGTTTGATTTAAGCAATCCACATTGTATATCAAATCATGTATGCTCCATTAATGTATACAGTTATAGTTTTAATTAAAAGTTAATACAAATAAATGAAAAAATGAAAAAATAAAGTAGAATATCAGTTAGCACAGAGATCAAAGAAGTTAAATATCATGACAACTGAAAATAGCCTTTGTTTTAGTTATTTGGGAATTTTTGATGTGAGAGCAGTTATGTTGTGTTTTCACAACACACTTTTAATATTTCAAGCCATTAAAATTAACACAAAAGCTGCATTTTGTTATCTTAGACTAAGAAGAAATTATTTCCTTTATGGTTTCCCTAACATTATGCCATAGTGGGATTCTGTTTCCCAGCCCCACTACCTATTTCTTTGGAAATGAGGTCATTGCACATGTAATTAGTTAAGATGGTCTTACTGGATTTGGACAGGCCCTGAATCTAATAGGGCCTATAGGGCTGATGCTAATGAATCTAACTGGGCCTATATTTACAAAAACAGGTAATTTGGACACAGAAACACACACAGAATGTCATGTGAACTTTAAGTCAGAGATCAGATCACACAGCTAGATGACAAGGAACACCAAGGATTGCCCTCAAACCACCAGATGTTGGGCAGAAGCGTGGAACTAATGATTCTCAGCAGCCCACAGAAGGAACTAACCTTGCTAACGCCTGATTTTGAACTTCTAGATTCCAGAACTCAGAAACAACACATATCTCTTTTTAAGCCACCAAATGTGCGATACTTCACTGCAACATCCTTAGGAAAGTAAAATATTTAGTAGATCTCAATGCAGTGAATATTGTGCTGACAACTGATAAGTAAAAATTTAAGTAGGGACTATATTGCTTTCTTATTCTTCAAGTCTACTTTGAGGTCCTTAACACTCTGTAATTGTTCTCTGATCTCTTATGAAACATCACTTATAACATTACTTATCACTGAAAGAGAAAGGAAAAGAAAATTAAAACCAACTCTCACAATGTCTCAATCTTTCAATTTCCAAATATATTCCTCTGCTGACTCATACTCAACAGCTTTTCTCCCATATTAGAATGGAATAAAAAATAAGAGAGTCTCATATGTAAGCCTAACTTTATTCACCTCTGTTTTTTGTTTTGTTTTGGTTGCTTTGTTTTCAGTCTTATACCTTTCCATATCTTTGATACTCTGGAGCGGTACTCTTCTGGCATAATCAATTTCTCCAGCCCCTTCATCTATTTTTTTTTTCTCATTTTGTAAATATGAATAAGATTTCCTCCTTTAAATTATTCCTCTTTTGTTCATGTACCATATTTTGCTGTGTATAATGGTCTCCTGTGTAGAATGTGCACGCACAATTTTTGGCCCAAACTTTTAGGAACATGACCTTTGAGAAAGTGGCCAGCTTTTGTCCAGGAGAGACGTGTCTGGGAAGGCTAATACTCCCCTGGTAAGCGTGCAGATCACATCACCCTTCCCCAGCTGCTGGCTTTGTGCATGCTGCCGCTTCCCTGTCTCCTGGGAGCCTTTCCCTCCCCGACATGTTGAGAGCAGAGATGGTCACGCATGTAGCTTGTGGGGCAGGAGCTTCTGAGGCTGCTCAGCCACAGGCAGCCAGGTGGATCACTGGGGTCTGTGTGGGGATTCCAATCCCCTCTGTGCTGCCAGGCCTCAGGCTTCACCATCTCCGCTACCACCCTCTCCCTGGCTGTGTGTATGTGCGTTTGGTGGAGGCCATTCCAGTCCACTCCCACTGGATTCTGGATCCTGTCAGACTGGAACTCCACGCACTCAGTGGACCCAGGTGAGAGGACATCATGGCCCCAGGAGGCTCACTAGGCTCACCTGCTTCTGAGCACTACTACCTATGTATAATGCACATCCTTATTTTTCCCACAAAAATTTGGGCAAAACTGTGAATGTTATACATGGCAAAATATCATCTGTATCTTTTATTGCCATCCTGGCCACAAATTTCCCTTACATCTTCAAATCCTTCCAGAAAAAAAAAAGAATCATCACTATCTCTTTTCTCTTTTGAATTAAACCTACTATATTTTGATTTCTGCTATTTCTATTCAATTAAAAGCCCTTTGGTTATAATAAAAACAATTTAAATGTAAATCTTACGGGATAATTTTATTTTCTTTTTTTTTTTTTTTTTTTCTGATACAAAGTCTTATTCCATTGCCTTGGACAGAATGCCCTGGCATTGTAGCTCACAACCTCAAACTATTGGTCTCAAGTAATTCTCTTGCCTCAGCCTCTTGTGTAGCTGGAACTACAGGCATCAACTACAATGCCCAGCTAGTTTTTCTATTTTTAGTAGAGATGGGGTTAAACTCTTGCTCAGCCTGAACTCCTGATCTCAGAAAATTCAGCCAGCTGGGCCTCCAAGACTGCTAGCATTACAAGTGTGAGCCACCACAACTGGCCTTATTGTATTATTTTCAATTTTTATTTTATTACTCACTTCTCATAGCAACTTAAACTACTATATATATATGTATATATATAGTATATATATATATATTTTAGAGATAGATTTGTCTCACTTTGTCACCCTTGGCATCACAGCTCACAGCAACCTCTAGCTCTTGGGCTTAGGTGATTCTTTTGCCTTATCCTTCCGAGTAGCTGGGACAACAGGCACCCACCACAGCGCCCGACTGTTTGTTGTTGCAGTTTGGCTGGGGACTGGTTAGACCCCGCCACGCTTGGTATATGGGGCTGGTGCCCTACTCACTGAGCCATAGGCACCACCCTAGATATATTTTTTAATAACTTGTGTCTTTCATCCTACTTCTTATACTGATTTTTCTTTTGTGAATTTATTTTATCATATATTCAGAAATGTTGCTATCTTAGAAGATTATTCTTAGGCCATCTTATCCACTTCTAGGTCTTCAAGTACTTGTTTATACATGACCAAAATGGCTTCACTTAAGCTTTATGTCTATGCAACGTGTGTGTAAGGATATCATAGAATTAATGCAGTATACGACAAAGAGTTTTGTAAGGTTAGGATGAGTGTTTCAGATAGGGAAAGATAAGACATGACTGGGTAGAAAAATGAAAGCCCGATCACACCCACACAGAGTTTTCAATTGTGAGTGAAGAGCTTGACAGGGATACAAAGAAAAATAGAAAAGGAAATTTTAGAAAAATAATGTTTTAGAAAAAGAATAACTGAACAGTAAATGTAGGGTAAATTACTAGATCTGTTGGATGCAGGCTACAAAGTTTGTGAGTAATAATTTCTTATCCGATGGAATCATAATTTCTTCTCAACTACTGTATACCAAATTATAAGCATGCAGTAAATTGGTTGATTCAAATCTTCCATCCATTATTGGACTATTTGGCTAAACACCAGCCCTTATATAGACTGTCAGGACTACCAATGTTTATCTTTTCCATACTCACCAGTCACCTAACTTCTACTGCAGTAGCATTTCTATATTGGCATGTACAGTCTTCCAGCTGACACTCAAATTTCTTTGAGTATTGTATGGGGTTATTTGTCTCTGTTTGATCTCTTATCTTTTCTGAATGTCTTGATTAATGTTTGCTAGTGTAGAAAAGGCATAAGGTAAAAAACAAAACAAAACAAAACAAAACACAATTATAAAAGCTAATTAACTCATGTACATGTTTTCCAGGAAAAGGTAGTTTTGTAATCCATGTAGCCAAGTCAATGTTAGAGATACCTAACTTCTGAGAGAGGCATACTCTTTATATAAACAAAAACTTGTCAAGATAATTGAATCTACCTTTGGGCTATGTCAACTGCATCAGCCATTGACTGTGGATGAGTGGGTTCTTAAGTTAATTTTTCTCAGCCAGCGTTCCTATATGTCATCCTTTTGATTCCATATTGGATAAGCAGTAGGATGATTGGAGTGTAAGATATTCACTTTTGAGGTGGGAGATGTGGAAAGCAACACTCTTAGGAAATGATATGCCTAATTATTACCTATTATATCTCGGTAGAAATGGCTTAAATCCATGCTAATCTCTCTCTTTAATTCATAAGCAGAACTTTATTTGTTTCTACATGTCCAGTTCCTTCCTCTGTAACATGATAAACCATGCATAATTCATTATCAAAATAAAAGAATGATTAAGTGAGTGAATATTGTGTGTTTTACTGTTGCTCAGGCTCAATAAACCTCGTTCATAATATAAGAATTAGTATGTAAAAAATACTGACACAAACTTCAGGTTGAAATTATAATCATAACATCAGAGATATTCATGATTAAAAGGATTGTAGTGGTCAGCATTCCAAATCCTCCCCTGCTTTCTTTTTTACTAAGTAATCCAAGTTTAGCACCAACACTAGCCATTCAAAAATCCCTTAGGGTCCTTTTTCTATGTGTTTAAAATTTTCCTGACATTGGAAAAACAACAGTTGAATGATGACCAGATGGCAGGAGAGCTGTGGTAATTTGGCTGGAAGTAAGATGAGCATCGAAGCATAATGAGCAAATTAGAGATTTAAATATTTTCTATGAACAGATCAACCTAATGGTGTGGACAAGATCACCCAATGGTTTTTT
>NW_003852519.1:5765489-5767025 GCF_000181295.1 Otolemur garnettii
CTTCAGCATTATACAAGTCATTTATTTATGTAAATAAAAGTAACTTGTACCTCCTAAATCTATTGAAATAACAAATTTAAATAAATTGACATTCTTTGTGAAATTTGGTTATATGTGATGCTGAGAGAGATCGCTCTAACTGACACATGAGAACTATACAACCTGTAATTTCTGATACTTTTATTGAGATGTCATGGAAAGAGAGATTTAATTGAAGTTGGATTTTTGGCTAGCACTCAAGACAGTTGGGCTAGAACTAACAATTCTATAATCTATACACAGACACACTTAAAAACTTGGGAAAAATAAAAAAATGATATAAACTAAGCCTTGCAAATGTCAACATTAAAAAACTATTTACACAACAGACACAGAGAAACAGCCATAAAGGTAGAAGAAAAAAAAATATTTGTCACACATAAAGGACATTGGATAGATATTGTTGTTATCACATAGTACGTGTTAGGGATAGAGAAAGTCACTTATGTCAAGATTCTGAGACAGATTCAACAACGTATTTGTGGCTGACTGGGGAATATGAAAGACAAGAATGAGAGTGCATTGTAGAAGGCATAGGTGAAAAGTGATTGATAAATGCTTCCTTCACTGCTAAGGCATCACTCTTTCAGAAAGCTACTTAAAAATGATCAACATAAGCCACGTATTTAGGGCTTCCTAAATTTAAATTTGACTTATTCAGAAGGTACACCCTGCTTATACAAAGAAGTAACTTCTGAGTATAAAAACTGAGGCTTTTCTCAATAACCCAAATTCAAGAAGTAATAATAACTAAAATAGTAGAAATTATCCTTAGATTTACTAGATCACTCTCCTTGAATTAAACCTATGTTGTGAGAAGAGCAAAGAAAGAAAGAGGGTGGTAAGATGAACAAAATAGAAAGATTCAGGAAGGATGGAATAAAATATAGAACAGCTGGGCTCCAACTGTTGGCATCTGCAGCATCAAGGGGGAGGCTGATAACAGGCTGGCCCCACCCACTGCTGAAGCCTGTATGTGCCATCAGGAGCCTGAAGACAAGATCTGCCCTGCTCTGCCCAGCACCATCCCCATAGTGCCCATGTGCATCATCTAGGGACCTGAGGATTGACCTACCCAGCCTGCTGTAACTGATACCTTTGCATATGTTCTATGGGCCTGCAGATGAGCCTGCTTAGTTTGTTGGCACCCACACATCATCCTACATCCTGGGGACTGACCTACTCCATGTGCCAGTGACAGAGCCTATCAGGAACATGAAGATGGTCCTGCCCAGCCCAATGCCACAACCACTTCTGCTACCCATTAGCACACATCACCTCAGAGCCTATGGACCAGCCCACTCATGCATTCCACCTGAGAGCCCAAGGGTTGGACTGCCATCACTACTGCCATCATCACTGATGCCATGCCTTCCACCCAAGGGTCTAAGGATCTGCCTGTCCAGACCTACAGCCACCAGTGCCCATGTACCACCTGGAGGCTCAAGGAGTATCAGGAGCACCTGCTACTGTCACCACTGGTGTCTGAGGACCAGG
>NW_003852519.1:5767119-5769596 GCF_000181295.1 Otolemur garnettii
TAAGCCACACAATACCTCACATACACACACCACTGATGCTGATTACAGCTGAAGAAATCATACACAGACTGAAACCATCCAGAATCAAAGACAAAACACTCTACTCACCCAGCACTATAGACACACCTATAGGAAAAGTCTTCCCCTATAAAAGACAATCTATAAACTTGAAAGAAGTGATTATTACACCAGATATGCAGATATCAATTTAAAGACAGAAGAAACATGCAAAGGAAATGGCACCTCCAAAGGAACACAGTGATTCTCCAGCAAAAGAGGAATCTATGAAATGGCAGGAAAAGATTTCAAGATAATGATATTCAAGGAGCTCAGTGAGACATAAGAGAATATAAAGTAAAAAAAAAAAGAAAGAAAAGAAAAAGAAATCTGAAAAACAATGAAAGATCTAAATGAGAAATTCATCAAAGAGACAGAGATCACAAAAAAGAACCAAACAGAAATCCTAGAATGGAAGAATTCAATAAATGAAATAAAAAAGACAATTGAGAGCCTCAACAATAGACTAGATCAAGGAAAAGAAAGGATTATTGAACTTAAAAATAGGTCTTTAAAAAAATAACCCATTCAGATAAAAATAAGCAAAAAGAACAAAGAAGAATGAAAAAAGCCTGTATGACATATGGAACACTACAAATGAACCAAATATTCAAATTTTGGGTTTTCCAGAAAGAAAAGAAATGGGCAAAGGGATAGAAACCTTATTTAACAAGATAAAAGCTAAAAACTGCACATCTTGCAAGAGATATAGATATCCAGATACAGGATGCTTAATGATCCCCAAATAAATTCAACCCAAACTAATGTTCTCCAAAGCACAGTATAATGAAATTGTTAAAAGTCAAAGACAAAGGGAGAACTTTGTAAACACAAGAGAAAATCATCAAGTCACCAATAAGGTAATCTCCATTAAACAAACTGGATTTCAGAAGAAGCCTTATAAGCCAAGAGACCATGGATGATATATTCAAAATGCTAGAGGGAGGAAAACAAACAAACAAAAAAATCCTTACAGTCAAAACATTATGCCCAGGAAGCTATTCTTCTTGAATAAAGAACAAATAAAGTCTTTCTCAGACAAGCAAAAACTAAGGGATTCATCACTATTAAATTTCCCCTATAAAAATGCTTAAGGGAATAAATACTATATCTAGAATCAAAAGGATGATATCTATGTCAGTGCAAAACTCAGTACTAGAGCACACACAAATGAAAAAGAGAAAGGATTCAATTTTTACCAATACAGAAAACCACTACACTGAACATATGAACAAGAGAGGAAAGAAGAAAGGAACAAACAATATACAAAACAACCAGAAAATAATGAACAAAAAAGACAGGAGTGAGAGTGTCCTTTGGTGGTTAGTCTGAGTTGCCTGGAAAATGGGACATCTGAGAGTGCATTGTAGAAGGCACAGGTTAATTCTCACCTATCAATAACATCTTTAAAGAAAAAAATAAACAGTCTGAGAGAGAAAGAAAAGTTTATCAAAGTGTAGATCCATGTCCACTAGAAAGAACTTACCTTTTGCTATTTATTTAAGGGAAAACAAATAAGTGAAAATTTACAAGGGGCTTATGCTGGGCCTTTTGACTTGGGAGCCCAGCTGTTTACAGTTTGTCTTGGAATACCGGCTGTCTCACTCAGCTAAAGACCCTGGAGCCCATGGTAAGCTGTAGCCTCTCCTGGTAAAAAGGGAAACTAGTCTAATGCAAAGCTGAATATGAAGATGTTCCCTTTCATTAGCAGAAGAGAAAGCAGCCCATACCTCTGACCAATCCAGCAGTCTCATTTTCCAGGCAATTCAGACTAACCACCAAAGAACATTTTGCAGACAGTTCTTCCTGTGTACCACCGGGTAGGTGCTCAAAAACAAAGGGAAGGACATTTTAAGAAGGAGAAAGTGGCTAACATTTTTACATGTTGAAAGACTGAATTAAGCAGGGACTAACTTATGTATATTGGAGGTAGCAACAGGTAGTCTTTAGGGGCTTTGGTAAAAATATTTTCAATTGAAGGATAAGTAAAAAAGCCAGACTATAGAGATTATTAGTCAGTGTATGTTTCTTTCTATCATTTCTCTCTCTTTGTAATAATTTATTTGTTCAGTTGTCTTCTAATACCACCCTTTCTGGTTTTACTCCTTCATACCTCCTTCTGTGGATCATCATGGTCTTTGGAACCCATTCATTTAGACTAGACTAGGTTAAATTCTTGGAACTTTTGCCTATACTCACTCTTGCTTATCCAGTCTTATGGGAAGAATACCATGTATAAGTGGCTCCAACAACTATGCAACCACTCTCTTTAATACAAATAATAATCTCTTTTAACTTGAATTTAACCATATCCAATAGTGAACTTTTACTTCCCTATTTGCATCTGCTCCATTAAGGGTCTTTACAAAGTCAGTTAATGTCCACTTTGTCTTTCTAGGTACTGTGACTGAAAATGTTTA
>NW_003852519.1:5771401-5772295 GCF_000181295.1 Otolemur garnettii
AGTCTCCATCTTTCTTTAGGGCTGCATAGTATTCCATGGTGTACATATACCACAATTTATTGATCCATTCATGGGTCGATGGGCATTTGGGCTTCTTCCATGACCTAGCAATTATGAATTGGGCTGCAATAAACATTCTGATACAAATATCTCTGTTGTAATTCTATTACTTGTTTCTTTTTCCCAAAGTTAAATCAATTTGAGAGTAGTCTACATGTAGCTAATGAAATCTTTATATTATTTCATCTTAATCTTTCAAATCCAACTATCTATACATTCAAAATTGAAGATTATAAGTTTATACATTTTATAAATGTATGGGTCTATTTAAAACGTGTCATATATAAATTTCTATCACTGAAATTTTAAATGTTTGATTTCACAAAACAACAAACCCTTAATATAAGAAGTTAAAAGTAAAATGGAAAAAAGGCATTTAAATTTGATAGAGTCATAAATTCAAGCAAGTTAAAGCAAGAGACTTCTTCCCAGCCAGTTGGTGCAGATGTATGTCACCATTGTTATCATGTACAACTTTTCCTGCTTGCCATAAATTTACAAGATGTAGTTTGACCAGAAATTGTGGTTTGAACTGGGTAATTACTAAATTTATATCTTTATCTCAATTTTTTAGCATTCATGATGATCATGCTACAAAATAATTGATAGAAGTCAGAAAACTTAACTTGGGTTAGATAATATAATAAACTTACTCCAAGGATAAAAATAACATTTGAGTTTGATTCTACCTTTATTAGGCATTTATGGCCCAATTAAGTAGGAGAAAGAAAGAATGACTTGGGAGGCTTTAAGGAAACAAAGATTAAAACAGTGAGAATCAAACCAGTTGAGGTGGCATGCACATGTATTCCTAGCTACTAATAAGGCTGAGGT
>NW_003852519.1:5772961-5774361 GCF_000181295.1 Otolemur garnettii
GACATCCTCCCTCAGAGGATCTAATAAGGTGCCCTCAAACACCCAATAGATGGTGTCAGAGAAGATCAAATGGAGGAGTCTAATTTTTTACCACACCAAGGAATAATGAAATGCACCTTTCCCTCCCATCTTAGATGGTTTTATAGAAAGCCTAGTGCAAATTCAAGACTGTCATCATCTCTCACCTACAAAGGCAGTAGAGATCTTCTAAGAAGCCAAATAGCCTACATTCGCTCTGCAGTAAAAAAGACCGGTTGAATGTCCATAAAGACCTACTAAGGAACCTGGGCTTCTATCTGCCAGATGGAAACAGAGGTCCAGGTTCTTCAGTAGGTCTTTATGGATATAATAAGGTGGTCCCTGCAACCCTTTCTTCTAAAAGAGCAAGAAATTCAGTTAACACAAAAGGTTTTTCATAATACAATTTAAAAATGTCGGTATTTTCATAGATAATCACTCATTACTATCAAGAACAAGAATGATGGCAAATGAATTTTAAAAAATCAGTATGCATACATACCAATATCAAGACGACAGCAGTAAATAAAAATAATTGTGCAACATGACCAGTCTGAAGTTTATTCCAGAGTGCAAGCCTGGTTCAATATTCAAAAATCAATCAATGTAATCCAATATTTTGAAAAGGAAAAAATCATAGAATCACATGAATCAAAGCCAAAAAATCATTTGAAAAAATGTCTTACTCATTATGAGCCAATAAAATGAAATTATGAGCAATCTAAGAATAGAGGGGAACTTCCTAAATTTTATAAAGGGTATGTACAAAAATTCTATAGCTAACAGTATACTTAATTGTGATAGACTGAATACTCTGTCTCTAAGACTGGGAAAAATGCAAGGATGGTCGCTTTCACCACTGCTATGTTAACATCACTCTGAAAGTTCTAGCCAGTGTTGCAAGGCAAGAAAAAAATTAAATGATATACTAATTAGGAAGGATGGTAAAGATAGCAGACTGGAGGCTGTCTCACGATGCTCCATTCTCAGGAAAAGAAGTGAAAGTTTCAGGCAGATGCCTTCATATGGATCACTCATCTCTGAAGCAGCATTGTGAAATCACAGAAAAGCAATGTGACACACAGCATAGGATAAGGTGGAAAGAAGATATGCTGTGTCTCAATGTGACACACAGCATGGGAAAAAAGGTGATCAGGTAACACCCATAATAAGTTTAGAGAATGAAAAGAAAACAATAGCAAACTAGAGTACAGGAGTAGTGTGAGCACTCAGGTGGTGCAGTGCAAACTAAGCCCACACAGACCTACCTGTACAGGCCAGACCCTGCCTGGAGTCTGTGCAGAGCCACTACACTAGACTACTGGTGCTGTGGGGATAACACAGCAGTTGAAGCCATCCTGAACTCTGGTGTACTGTTCCAG
>NW_003852519.1:5775584-5777159 GCF_000181295.1 Otolemur garnettii
ACCAAGCAGTGCTGGAAGACATGTCCCAAAATCCAAGTCCTCAACAGAGATCACCAGCCTCACATCACTATGAGACTGGGACTTGCATTGAGCAAATGCCTACAACTCAGGAATCCATGAAAACTTTACTTAGCTGCTGGCATTACCTCTGTGGGTAGACCCTCAGTGGAGCAATCCCCACAGCATCAGCTTCAGTGAAGAGAGTTTCATCTAGCTCCCAATTGAACATCTTATAACTACCAGGGTGGGTTACAGCAAGGGACAGACTCTTGCAAACCTAGTAAATTGGATTTATAAAAACAAACAAATAAAAAACAAAACAAAACAAACAAAAAAGCTTTTAGAAGAAGAAACCAGCAAAACAACCCTGTCAACATGAAAAATCAAAATCAAAATGGATCAACACCTCCAAGGGATCATATGGAGCTATAGCAGTGATCTCCAACTATAAGGAAATCATTGAAATGGCAGAGATAGAATTCAGAATATGTATGGCAAATGAGATGAATACAACTGAAGAAAAAGTTGAAAAACACCAAAAAGAAGCCTCAAAATTATTTTAGGGAATTAATGAAAAAGTCACCAAAGAGCTTGAAAAAGTTAGAAAGGGCATTAATGAACTTAAGGAAATGAAAGAGTCATTCACAGATTTTCAAAACACAGCAGACACTTTCAGTAACAGAATAAGCCAAAGAGAAGAAAGACTCTCAGAGCTTGAGGACAAAACTCTCCAGGTAACTCAATCATCTAAAGAGGCAGAGAAGAGAACAAGAAAGACAGAGCAACCACTTCAGAGATAATGGAACCAAAGTGAACAATCACATGAAATGTAAATATTCCTGTAGGAGAAAAAGAAAATGCTAAAATCACAGAAAATCTATTTGAGGGAATTACCAGGAAAACCTTGTCCAGAATCACCAGAGATTAAAAGAGTCAGATGCAAGATGATCAATGAACTCCAGGTAGACTCATAGCAAATAAGATATCCAATATCCAAGACACATAATATTTAATCTGGCCAAGGTCAAAGTGAAAGAGAAAATTCTTTAAGCACGGAGGCTTAAGCAACAACTGACTTACAAGAGAAAACTGTCAGGATAACAGCAGACTTCTCAGTGGAAATCTTACAAGCCAGAAGGAAGTCGGGCCCATTTTCAATATTCTTAAACAAAACAACTGCCAACCTAGAATTTTGTATCCTGCAAAACTAAGTTTCGTATTTGATGGAGAAACTAGATGTTTTCCAGATAAGCAAACACTAAGAGTATTGGCTAAATCCAGATCTGCCCTGAAAGAAATACTCAGACCTGAACTATATATGATTCAGCACAATAGATGCTTAAAAGTGTACCTCCTAAAACACTAAAGATCAGAGCCCAGTCACCATAATGACTCAAGAAGAAAAACAGTGCAATAAACCTGTACTCAATAGGAACATCAGAAATACACCCTAACAGCAATTATTTCAAAAAATGTGAATGGGTTGAATTCTGACTCAAAAGCCATGGAATGGCCAAATGGGAGGAAAATGCAAGCTAAGTATCTGTATTCTCCAGGAGAACATTCAAGAGCTCA
>NW_003852519.1:5779582-5782794 GCF_000181295.1 Otolemur garnettii
AAAACTGGAAGCAGACACACTGTTGGCCACTATTCATCACTATTTCACCATTTCTATTCAACATAATTCTGGATGACTTAACCAGAGTAATCAGACAAGAGAAGGAAATCAAGGGTATTCAAATGGGCAAAGTAGAGTTAGAGCTATCATTCTTTGAGGTAATATGATCCTATATTTAGAAACCCCCAAATAATCTGCCAAGGGGATCCTGAAATTTGTAAATAAATTCTGCAGTCTCAGGGCACACAATCAATGTACAAAGCTCAGTAGCATTGATATGACAACAGCAATCTATCTCAGAACCAAATTAAAGACTCTATACTCTTCACAATAGCAAGAAAGGAAATAAAATACTTAGTAATATGTTTAACTAAGGAGTGAAAGACCTCCACCGGAAGAATTACAAAATGCAGAGGAAGGAACTAGTAGAAGATGTTAACAGATGGAAAAAAATATCGTACTCATAGATTGGGAGAATCAACATTGCTAAAATATCTATACTATCCAAAGTGGTCTACAGATTCAGTGCAATCTCCAGTAAAATGCCAATGCAATCTTTCAGAAATCTAGAAAAGATAATTTTATGCTTTGCATGCAACCATGAAAGAGCATCAATAGCCAAAGTAAAAGATACTTCAAGCAAAAAGAGCAAATTAGAAGGCATTGATTTACCAGACTTCAATCTATAAAAGTACCACAAGGTTATAGTGACCAAAACAGCATGATACTAACACAAGAACAGAGATATAGGCCAATGGATCATAACAGAGAACCCAGATATAAAATAATCCTCGTGTTTCCAGCAGATATTTGACACAGGAAACAAAACATACGTGGGAGAAAAGAATCCCTATTCCAAACTGGTGCTGGGAAAATTTGATAGCCACATGTAGAAGACTGAAACAGGATCTGCATCTCTCCCAAAAATTAACTCATGATGGATAACAGACCTAAACGTAAGATATGGAACTATAAAAATTCTAGGAGATGAATTTGGAAACACATTATAAACATCAGCCTATGCCAAGAATTTATGAAGAAGACTCCAAAAGCAATCTCAGAAACTACAAAAATAAACAAATAGGATTTGATTGAGTTAAAAAGCTTCTGCTCAGTCAAAGAAACAATCAGTGAATAGACAACCTATAGAATGGGAGAAAATATTTGCATGCTACATATCTGCTAAGGTGCTAATATCAAGAATCTACAAAGAACTCAAACAAATCAGCAAGAAAAATTCAAACAACCCCATTAAGAGGGGGGAAAAACATGAACAAAAATTTTTCAAAAGAAGATAGACTAATGGCCAACAAGTACATGAAAATACACTGATTGTCTCTAATCACCAGGAAAATTCAAATCAAAACCATAATGAGGTATCACTGAACTCCAGTGAGAATGGCCTTTATCACAGAGTCTAAAAACAACAGATGCTGGCATGGATGCCAAGAAATAGGAGCGCTCATCCCCTTTTGGTGGGACTGCAAAATATTATAACCTCAATGGAAATTAATATGGAGACTCCTCAAAAAAACTAAAATTACACCCACCCTTTGATATAGCAATCCCACTACTGGGTATTTACCTAAAGTGAAAAAAAGAGACTTTATAAAAAAAATACACATGCACTCAAATGATTACAGCAGCACAATTCACAAATGCAAAGATGTGGAAACATGAATGGGTTAACAAAATTTAGCATACGTATGCAATGGAGTCAGCCCCCCAAACAGTGGTGAACTAATCTCTTTTGTAATGACCTGAATGGAACTAAAGACATTTGTTTAAGTGAAGGGTCATAAGAATGGATAAATGAATAGCACTTTCACTCATTATTAAATTAGAACTAGTCAATTGACACTTATATGCACATATGGCAATAACACTCATCAAATTCAAAAAGGTGGGAGGAGGTAGGAGAGTATGGGTAAATTCACACCTAATGGGATAAATTCACACCTCATGGGTACAATGCACATTGTTGGGGTGATGGGCACACTTATAACTTTGACCCAAGTGGTACAAAAGGAATTTTTGCAGCCAAAGTATTTGTACTCCCATAATATTCTGAAATTAAAAAAATAAGATACACTGATTAGAAAGAAAGCTATCCGTATTTGCAAGTGATATGATTGCACATGTGAGAAATTTTAAATAATGTACCAATAAAATTGTTAGAACTAGTAAGTGAGTTCAGCAAGGTCATTGGTGACATGATAAATATACAAATTCAATAGTGTTTTTACATCATACCACTCATCACAGAAACATAAAAATTAGGTATACAATGACATAATCAGTGAAAAAATGAAATAGGTGTAAAGCTAACAAAATTACAGGACTGATACTCTGAAAAGCACACAATGGTGATGAAAGAAGTCAGAGAGTGTTAAATCAACTGAGAGAGATGTGTCGTGCACAGAGATTAGAAGATTCATCATTGGCAAAGACGTCAGTTCTTCCCAAAATGATTTACTGATTTAACCCAATTCCTGTCAAAAACAGGTGGATGGTTAAATGACTAGTATATCTATCCCACAAAATAGGGAGTATTCAACAATGGAGAAAAAATTATTAATACATGCAGTAACCTGGACAAATTCCCAGACTAATGCTGAATGGGGAAAAAAAATAAAGCTCCAAAGCTACACACTGTTTAATCTCATTTATGTAATATTCTTAAAATGACAAAAGTATAGAAATTGAGAATGGGGAGTAATTAGCAGAGGGTTAAGAAGAGAGTGTAGGTTTGAGGGAAGTGGGAGAGGCTATATCAGAGCACCTGGAGGGATTCTAATGCTTATGGAAATGTCCTGTGTTTCGACTGTGTTGATGTCAACATACCGGTTGTGATTGGTACTATACTATTGTAAGATACACCATTAAGAACAGTTGGGGAAAGGATATGTAGGATTTCTCTCTTATTTCTTACAAATGTTTGTTGATCTATAATTATTTCAAAAATTTTTAAAATGCAGTGAAAAGTATAACTTGAAGACTGATATATAATGGTATCAACATGTATGTGGTGGCTCATTGAACCTCAGCGTGTGACTGAACCTCGGTGGATTGTCAGTCTGTTGTATGCGTAGGACCTCTATTCCCAGATCCCTATCGTATATGTGAAGAGGATGCATCTGTGAGATATTTATGAAGACCTATGAACGGTATTGATTAATTTCACTGTAGATGCTCCATAATAAAATTTTAAA
>NW_003852519.1:5783269-5784853 GCF_000181295.1 Otolemur garnettii
AGAAGTTGAGAATCATTTATCTTTTATTACTTCATACAACTTTCTATTTGTGGGCGAGACCCAGGTAACCTAGATAAAAGAAGGCTCAAGCTAAGAGCTAGAAAGGAGTCCAAAAATAACAATAACCTCTCACGGTGCAGAAAGGCCTTTCCTCGGCTGGATCATCTACTAGGCTTTCAAAATGGATGGTGCTTGTATTGGACAGATGCCATGATCGGTACCTTTTATTGTTATCATCATTATTTTTAAGGTTGAGAGTTTGGGGATGGTGGTAGGTGGGGAGAGTGTAATGATTGTCCCAGAGAATACAATCAGTGAGGTAAAAAAGCCCGAGGAGAAGCTCCTGTTCCCGCTTTAGATTTTTGTGTCCCAGAGTTGGTTCCAGAGGTAGCTTATGGGGCAGAAAGTGAGAAAAAACAAAACAAACAAAATCAACAAAAACATCTATCTACCCATCTTCTCGTGTCCTTCTTTTGCACACTTGTGCAACTCACATTTTTTTTTTTTTAGGGTATCTTTAACTGCTGCATCGGTAAAACTATGTAAACAATGATATTTTATGAACAAAATATAAATGGTAAATTACCATATATTTTACCAAATGGTAAAAGCAATGTAAAATGTAAAAGCTCATTTTAGCTAACTGAAAGGAATTTTTTCTTTGCAAACGATCATGTCGAAACCTAGATTCTGTTATAAAAACTTTAAATATCCTGTGAAATAGTGTACATTTTTTCCTTAAACTGAAATTGCCTGCTATTTGGGGTTTAGAGGTTGCAGAAGAAATATCCCCCCCCCCAAAAAACACCTTGACATGTAGAAAATGTAACTGTCTCATTGCTGCTGGCTAAGTAATGAGAGATTATTTAGAAAAAAATGATGCATTAAAAAGACATGAAAATGATCAGCTGTATTAAATATTCAGTCAATTTGTTCATATTTTTATTTTACTTTTAAAAATTATTATGGGTACATAATAGTTTTATACCTTTATAGGGTATATGTGATGTTTTGATACAGGCATACAAGGTGAATTAATCAAGTCAGGGTAATTAGACTATTCAACGCCTCAGGCATTTATCATTTCTTTGTGTTAGGAATATTCCAATTCCACTCTTGGTTATTTTCAAGTATACTGTAGCTCATTGCTGATTATAGTCATTTTGTTGTGTTATCAAATAATTTTATTTTTAAAAAAGAACTGGAAAAGGAAAAGCAAAAAGAATCAAAATGAGGGGAAAAAAAGAGTTTTGCTCTATGTAAGAAACTACTATATGAATTTTATAGCTTCCCTTAATAGAATACTAAAGGATTTCTATTTGGAAGTTCACAAGCATGCCACATGAATTCCCCTGTGACTGAATTTATAGCCCTCTGGTTGTTGAATTTGGCTTGAATTGTGCTTTATGCTTGCTAGGTTAGTGCTGCATTAAATTCTTGCTAAAAGAATCTTTCCTATTTGGCATTGCTCATTTAAGAGACATTTCCTTCTCTTTGAATGTTACTAGATGTATTTTTTCAGTTAAAATATTTATAATGCATTTGAGAACTGTTGCCACTTTAATTTAAAATGTTTTTAGGTAT
>NW_003852519.1:5784961-5802170 GCF_000181295.1 Otolemur garnettii
TAGATTGCCATTGCTATATACTATATGCCCTATTACATTCATGACCAAGCACCTCATAGACTAGGTCATTAGGTTTGGACACTGCCTTTGTTGGTTAAGGCTTCCGTGACAAAACACCATAGACTGGATGGCTTGTGAACAAAAGAAATTTATTTTTCACAGATCTGGAGAACAGCAAGTCCAAGATCAAGGTGGTGGCAGATTGGGTTTCCAGTGAGGTCTTGCTCTGTCATAGTCTGCTGTCTTCTCACTTAACCTCACTTGTAGAAAGGGACAGAGGAGCTCTCTCAGACTGCTTTTGTACGACCACCAATCCCATCCATGAGAACTCTGTCCTCAAGATCTAGTCACCTTCTAGCCTCACCTCCTAATACTGTCATCTTGAAGCTTAGTATTTTAGCAGATGAATTTCAGGGACATGCAAACATTCACACCATAGCCCTATCTCAAAGAAAATTGTTAAACTCTTTATATATTAAAGGGACACAATCTGAACTATCCCCTAAAAGAAGCAGAAACTGGAAATCAAGTCTTTAATGTTTTAGAAGGTATTATCCGTATTCATTTCATAAATCTATACCCCCTATCTTTACTCCTCTTACATGGATGTCTTCTGAAATTAAACAATATTATACCTCTAAATAGAAAATCATTTATGAAGTTTAGAGTGTTGAATGCATACATATTGTTCCTTTGTTGCTAAAGTGTGGAAATGATCAGATATATAAGGAGACTCCTAGTAATGACAAATGGCACAAAAAGTTGGTAAAAATGAATGTGAAGAAAAATGGATTCATTTCAAAAATAGTTAAGAAACACCAGTAGGACTTAGAGATTTCTTTTTTCTTTCCTATGTCCTCAAATTAATTAATATTTTGTTTATATTTGACACATAAGAATTTGTACATATTTATGAGGCACAGTGTATGTTCCAATGAGTATATACATTGTAAAATGATCAAATAAGGGTAATTGCCATATCGCCACTTTAAACATTTTTTATTTTTTTTGTGGTAATAACATTCCAAATTATGAAGACATTCCAGCTGTCTTCAAATATACACTACATTGTTATTTCTTATCGTCACCTTATTGGGCAATGGGAACACCAGGGCAGAGTCTTTCTATCTAACTGCAACTTTGTACTTGTTGACCAACTTCCATTTTCTTCTTTTCTGTGTTATCCACAGCCTCTGGTAACCCGTATTCTACTTTCCCTGTGAGATCATGTGCTGTTGATATTTCTGTGTCTGGCTTATGCATATTTCACTTAAAGATTTACCTACATTGTAGCAAAGGACAGGATTTCATTTTGTTTTACGGCTGAATGGTGTTGCATCGTATATATTTATCACATGTTCTTTATCCATTCATCTGCTGATGGCATTTAGGTTGATTCACAAATCTTGGCTGTTGGGAATTACACTGCAATAAACATGGAAGTGCAGGTATCTAAGAGGACTTAGAGTTTTCTGACCCAAGAAATAAGGATGATGTTGCCATTTTTTTGGCCATTAAACAAAACAAAACAACAAGAAGACAGATAGAGGAATGGTTTCTCTCATCTTACAAGTTGAAAATGGAAAGCCAAAACTTTCAGCTAACTATTGACATTGCCCGATTCACTTCATAAACCACATCAGCTGTTTTGGTCACTGGCCAGAACAGCCTTAGAGATGGCTTCTACTGTTCTTTCAGTCACCAAGGAAAATAACTGCTGTTGGATGTCACTGGGAACAACTCACAATAGCTGCTGCTCCTAAGCCCTTGTGGCGTTTGTTGATTCAGCTGACAGTCCTTTGCCTCACTGATGACCAATATAAATCTTTTACTCCTTTCCTGTTGCCATCGAGGCATAAGTCACTTCAGAAGCCAGTTGATACACACATATAAAACTCAGAAAGGCAGGATTATGGATCCTTTACGGGCCAACATTGAGCATGTAAAAACAAAAACAAGTAGATAAATTGTCTTCTTCTACAATTTTATGTTAGAAATGGAGTACACTTGTAATCTATTTGAAGATACACTGTTAGGCCAAGAAATCAGTTTGCCACAAAATTGTAGATGACATCGTAACCGATATCCTTCCTGTGACCAATCATTTTTTTCTCTATATTCTTGGGATTGACATTTGCTATGCAGCCAAGGCTGCATCAAACTTATTTTTTAAAATCTTCAACACTTAGGATGATGAAATGCATTACACTGTTGAATGCCAAATTCTCTTGCTTTATGCCAGATTTGGTCCAAAAGTACCATTGATTACCTTAGTTTCCACGGACTATCACACCAGTTCACTATATTTATTACATTATGCTAAATGAATTTGGGGAACAAAACATGCGACATATCTTACATATCAGAATGTGAAAGATAACGCTAAAATAGCTGGGCGTTGTGACGGGGGCCTGTAGTCCCAGCTACTCGGGAGGCTGAGGCAAGGGAATTGCCTAAGTCCAGGAATTGGAGGTTGCTGAGAGCTGTGTGACGCCACAGCACTCTACTGAGGGTGATAAAATGAGACTCTGTCTCTACAAAAAAAAAAGATACACTAAGACTAACAGTAGAAGGTACATCGTTGCATTATAGTTTCCCCTCAAGCAAGATTTTTACAAATAGAAACTCACACAGTAGACCGAGAGATGAGTAGTATTTTTGGTTATTTACTTTATTTGGAGGGAGAGGTGACTAGAGGCATGGGCATATCTGGACTGTGTGAATGGCTTGACTAGTTAAGAGAGTCCTGAAAGGAAGACAATCAAAGAAAATGCACATTGAAGCATCTATATGATTTTAAAAATTGGCATGGAGACATATGGTCAGATTCTGATGAAGCTTGGGACCTTGAACACTTTATATTTAAATATATCTTCTGTATCACCAAAACCCATCATGCAGCCACTCACAGAGGAAGATCTTAACCCTTCCTTACCTAAAACAAGACAAAACAAACCAACAAAAAACACTATGGTGATCTTCCTCAAAGTAGTTGCCTTGTAAGGCACAGACGATATTCCTTTAATGTCTCCTTGGCACTAAAACAGGAATTGGCCACTTTACTTTTTGATGTAATTCTTTTATTTCAGAATAATTTAAAATTTACATAAAAATGTGAAAATAGTACAGAAAGGTTCCATATACCGAACAGACGTTTTGCCCTATTATTATATTAGTTATAAGTATTAAAACTATTCTGAGCCAATATAATTTAGTAAAGGACATACTTTAGGCTTTTTGAGTTTTTATCTATTGCCCTTGTTTTTGGTTTGAGGACCTCTTACATAATACTACATTGCATTTATTGTCATGTCTACTTAAATTCTTTTTGACTATAACAGGTTCTCAGACATTTTTTAGTTTTTCACAACTTTGGCACCTTCGGATATTAGCCAGGTATTTGATAGAGTGTTCCTTAATTACAGTTTTCTTACCATTTTCATCATATGTTATAATATATTGTCCACATATAAATATAGATATCTTGGAATATATAATATATATGGATCACACACTATATATATATACACATATATATTAGTTAAATCTCAACACAATTTTTTTTTTGGAGACAGAGTGTCACTATATTGCCCTTGGTAGAGTGTGGTGGCATCACAGCTCACACGGACCTCAAACTCTTGGGCTTAAGCGAGACTATAGGCGTCCCTCACAATGCCCAGCTATTTTTGTTGTTGTTGTCTTTGTTATTTAGCAGGCCTGGGCTGGATTCAAACTCCCCAGCCTCAGTGTATGTGGCCGATGCCCTAACCACTGAGTAATGGGCACCAAGCTACAGTGTTTAATATTTCTTCTCATTTTATTCCAATGTTTGCCATTGGGAGCTCTTTCACTAGGCTCCTATTTCTCTTTAAAAAACCCCAAATAATTTTTTTTCAGCATTATTTACCTCCCACAACTACATGATGCTTCAGATTTCATTAAATACGATGTTATTGATGGGTTTTTCATACATGGCCTTTGTCAGGATGAGGAAGTTGTTTTCTGTTTCTAGTTTGTTGAATATTTTGCTTTTGAAAGGGGGTTTTATTTTGGCAAATGCCAAAATATCTATTCAGATAATTGTATGTATCTATTGGGATAATAATAAGATTTTTGATTTTTATTCCATTAATATGGTATATTACCTTATTTAATTTTTAGATGTTACTCCAGCATTATCAGATTCACTTGTTCCTGGTGTATGTATTTTTTAATGTAGGCTGGATTTGATCTAGTACTTCCCTGAAGCTTTTTGTATCAATATTAATAAGAGATATTATTTTATAGTTTTCCTGGTACTTTTTTGTCTTGTTTTAGAATTAGAATTATAATAGCCTCATGAAGTAAATTGAATAGTATTCTTTCCTTTTTAATTGTGCTAGAATGTAAAAAATTGTAACTAATTCTTTGAACATTTGATAAAATTCAGCAGTGAGGTCATCTAGGTCTGGGCTTTTCTTTGTCAGTAATTTTTGTATTATTGATACAAATCTTTACATTTTATGGTTTTATTATTATTGTATATTTTTCCCAAGTCAGTTTCAGTAGTTTGTGATTTTCTAAGGAATTCGCCAATCCCATCTAAGTTGTCTAATTTTCTGGCAAAGAAATTTTCAGAGTTTTCCTTTATATAGCTTTTTTTTTTTCATGAAGTCAGTAAAATGGTCTTCTCTTTAGTTTCTTATTCCAGTGATTTGGAATCAATCTTGCCTTTGTTCTTGGCAAAACTAGGTAAAGGTTTTTTTGTTTGTTTCTTTGTTTTGTTCTACTTTTACTGTTTCAGAGAACCATCTTTTAGTGCCATTGATCTTTTCATTTGCCTTTCTATTTTCTATTTCTTTAATTTACACTTTAATCTTTAGTATTGTTTTTCCTTCCATTTATTTTAGGTTTAGTTTCTTTTTTGAAATGTTAGCTTAATGATTTGAGATCTTTTTCCTTTAAATACCAACATATATCTTTAAATTTCTGTCTCAGCAATGTTGTCGCTGCATCCCATAGGTCTCAGTATGTTATGTCTTCATTTTTGTTCACTGCAATGTATTTCCTAATTTCCCTTTAGATTCCTTTCTTGACTCATTAGTTTATTAGGAGTACATTTATTAATTTCTGCAGATCTTAGTGATAATGTATTTTATATTTCAGAATAACTATAACAGTGGATTAGAATGTTCCTAATATAAAGAAATGATACAAGCTTGATGATGATCAGTTACTCCGATTTGTTGATTATACATTATCTACTTGTATCAAAACATCCCATGTAGCTCATAAGGAGGATGTACAACTATATATTCATAACCATTTGCAATAAAATCCTTTGAAAAGTGTCCACAGATATTTGCTTTCCACATATTTCCCTTTGATGGACTTATAATTACATTCTATTTTCTGCTCAGAAAACATACATTATATTATTTATATTTTTTTAGAGTATTAAGCTTGGTTTTATAGCATAGTATATGGTGTATCTAGCAGAAGTTCCCATGTTCATGTAGGAATAATGTAGTCCTTTGTTGTTCAGTGGAGTTTTCCATAAATGTCTATTAGGTCCATTTGGTTTATATTTATATTGTTCAAGTGTTTCATTACTTTATTGATCTTCTTTTCAGTCCATCACTAATCCACAGTGTTGAAATCTACAACTATTGCTGAATCGTCTATATCTCTTTTCTTTTTTGTTTCTAATTTGAAATATATGTATATACATATATGTACTTGTAACTTCTATATCTTTTTTTATTAACATTTTTGTTGGTATAAAATGTCTCTCTTTATCTTTAGTAACTTTTTTTTTTCTGTTGTAAAGCCAATTTTGACTTCTACTAGTATAGTCACTCCAGTTTTCCCTTTGATTGATATTTGCATGGTATTTTTTTATGGTTTTATTTTCAGTGTCTTTAACGTATGTCTCCTGTAGACAGAATATTTTTGAATCGTGGTTTTTATTCAGACTACCAAATGTTGCCTTTTGATTGATTTGGACTCTTTAATTCATTAACATTAAATGTTGTTATTGGCATAAGTGAATTTAGATTTTCTATTTTACCCTTTTGTCTGCCATGTCTCATGTATTTTTCTTTCCTTTGTCCATTTCCCTTTTTTCTTTAGCATTGAGTTAATGCTTTCTAATGTAGTATTTTAATTTCATTAATCAACTCATAGTTAACAATGAAAGAATAGATGTTTCTCCCCTAATATCAGGCAAAAGATATGGATACATGTTCTTATGACATCTATTCAACATTCTACTGGAGACCAGCTAAGACAATTAGGAAAGACAAATAAATAAAAAGGATTTATATTATAAAGAAAGATAAAATTTCCCTACTTGAAGTTGACATAGTCTTATTTAAAGTGTTTATATAATCCATGAAAAATACCATAACAAATGAATCCAACAATGTTACAGAACATAACATTAGCACAGGAAAATCAATTTTATTTCTATACACTTGAAATGAAATATCTAAAAATAAATTAAGAAAACAATTGCACTCAAATAAGCATCAAAAATATGTATAAAGTCATTAGGAATAAATTTAATAAAAGGAGTGCAAAATTTGCACTTTGAAAACTACAAAACATTTTTGAAAATGAAAGAAGATAAAAATAATTGGAAAAATATTCCATGCTTTTTGACTTGAAGACTTAGCACAGTTGTTATGATAAGACTTTACAAACTAATGTACAGTTTGAATAAAATCCCTGGCATAATCCCAACTGACTTATTTGTACAGACTAACAAACTAATTATAAATTCACATGGAGATTTTGCAAGGTAAAAACAGACCTCCTATTTGATCTGGCACTCCCACCACTGGGTGTCTACTCAAAGGAAAAGAAATCATATCCAAAAGATACCTCCACATGGATGTCTGTCACAGCACTATTCACAATAGCAGAGATGTAGACTCAACCTAAGCGTTCATCACTAGGTGACTGGATATAGGAAAGGTTGTACAAAGATTTGCAGTACTATACTATGGCATAAGAACAATTGAAATCATGTTTTTTTTCCAGCAACATGGATGGAACTGGAGGTCATTAACTTAAGGGAAATAACTCTGAAACAGAAAGACAGATAAGTACATTTCTCACTGATAGCTGGGAGATAAGTAATGTGTACACATGAACATAGGGTGGGGAATGATAGACAATGGAGACTCAGAGGTGTGGGAGTGGATGAAGATAAATTACTTAATGGGTATAATGCATGTTATTTGGGTGATGGATGCACTAAAATCCCTAACTTTACCACTGCACAACATATCTGTGTAATAAAATTACACTTGTATTCCATACAAATAAAAAAAATAAATAAAATTCAGCTGGAATTTTTAGAGACTATTAATAGCTTAAACAATCCTGAAAAATCAAAATAAAATATGAAAATGACTCACATTTTCTTATTTTAAAACTTACTATAAAACAAATAATGTGGTACTGCAAAAGGAGAAAAATATAAATAAATATGATAAAATTAATAGTACCAAAAATCTATCCATACATCTATAGGCAACTGATTTTCAACAAAGGTGACAAAACAATTTAAAAGAAAAAGGGTTTCTTCAGCAAATGGTGCTGGGCCAACTAGACAGCTACATGTGAAAGAATGGATCCTTACTTCATACCACAGAAAAAGTTAACTCAAATGGTTGCGCAACATAAATATAATTCATAATATCATAAAACTCTTAGAAGAAACATATGAACTTGGATTGGAAATGAGTTCTTACATATCACATTAAAGTAAAGACCAAATAAGAAAAAAAATAGTTGAACTGAACTCTATTATCATTGAAAGCTTTTGAGTCTCAAAGAACAATTACATAAATTTGAAAAGAAATTGTACAGATTGTGAGAAAATATTTGTAAATAATACATCTAAGAAAGGCCTGGGACTGGAGCAGAATTCTTCAATTTGGCAACAGAAAGACCAACAACCAATGGGCATTTTTCAAAAAATATATATATGTAAACCCAACAGGCATGTGGAATGGCAATCAGCATTATTAGTCATTAGGGAAATGAACATCAAATCCACAATTGGGAGCAACTTCACACTGAGTAGGATGGCTATAATTTAAAAAAATATGAGAAATAATACTGCTAAAACTAGTAATATTGATCGCCATTTCATGTGCCTGTTAACTTTATGTGTATTTTTTTTTAATAATGCTCATTATTTGCTGATCTTTTGTTGTCAAATTGTAAGAGTTCTGTTCTGAATACCAGATCTTTATTAGATGTAAGATCTACAAATGGGATGTTAGTGGGAACATTTGGGCTAACCTGGTCAGAAGTGTATTTGTACTTAACATTTCCTGACATTCTACATGCCAGAGACTTAAGTTTCCTCGACTTTTCTTGTTTTTGTCATTTCTGCTGATTTGGACTTTCATAAATCTGAGAGAGAGTCTATGTCTTTAGGTCTTTCAACAATAACCCACTGTTATTATTTTGGAGTCCCTTTTTTTATTCATGTCTGGGGAAGGAAGAGCATTTTGCAATATTACAATCAGATATCATTGTTTAGTGGACGTATGTCTTAGACTTGTGACTTTCCTATATGTGTTTCTCCGTTGGCACTGCTTTTTAATTCTCTCTGCTCTTTATTTCCTTCCCTGGCTGCAGTTTTCAAATTGATTTCATTGAGACCTTGATCTCTGTTGACTAGGCCAGCCCATGTATATCATTGGTGGGAAAAGAGGGCTAACAAAAGCTGGGGTGGATAGAATGTCCTACTTACAGTGGGAGAAGTCCTGGCAAAGTATTTTTTATCAAGATTAGGTTTTAGGTTTTTATTATGAAAAACACTCTGGGAATATTTGGCGGTGTCTCCTCTTCTCTTTCCACTGACGTAACTATGAATGCTTTTTCTGGATCCTAACCATGAGAACATGGTAGGGTTCTTGAAGAGAAAACCCATGAAAGTGTTGGACCCCCATAGGGTTCTGCCCTTCCTTCAAGATCTTTTTTTTTTTTTTTTTTTGAGACAAAGTCTCACTTTGTCACCTCTAGTAGAGTGCTGTGGTGTCACAGCTCATAGCAACCTCAAATTCTTGGCCTTATGCAATTCTCTTACCTCAGCCTCCCAAGTAGTTGGGACTACAGGCACCCACTACAACACCCCGTTATTTTTGTTGTTGTTGTTGTTGTTGTTGTCATTGTAGTTGTCATTGTTGTTTAGCTGGCCCAGACCCGATTCGAACCCACCAGCCCCAGTGTATTTGGCCAGCACCCTAACCAGTGAGATACATACAGGTGCCGAGCCCTTCAAGATTTTCTTAATTTTATCTACCCTCAGATTCTATCAATTCTTCACAAATACTATTCAAGATCTCGTAGCAGTTTATGGTTCCAGGGGCCTCTGCTTTTGCTAAGCAAATCCTGGCTCTGCCTTTCAAGATGAACCTGTTTCTCTTAATTTTGTGATGGTATTTTTCTCTGCAACCTCTGTTTCCTAATGCATACAAGAAATGCCATTGATTTTCAATTCGCCCAACTTTTTTTTGTTGTAAGGACTAGAGAAACAACTTCCAAGCTCTTCAAATGCTCTTAAAGAGACAAATGCTAGAAATTTTAAGCTTGTAAGTCCTGTGCTTTTTGCCATAACTTCTCAGCTCTGTTGTTGTAGTGCAAAAGTGGCCATAGATAATGCATAAACAGATGAATTTGAATGTACTCCAATAGAATTCATTTACAAAAACTAGTTTTCATCCCATATTCTATGGTTCACTGACCATTATTTTGTGCTCTTCTCAGAACCAAATCCTAGCAGGTGCTAAAGCATGAAGTATAAAGTGAAATCTGTGATAAGATGTGATAAACACCAAAATATGGGTATGATTTAGCTAATTTATACAAGAAAATACTGGAGAATTAGTGTGGAAATAGGTTTTATAATTGTGGGCTCAATGTAGAACAATATAGAGGCATAAAATTTGATCATCCTAGGTTATTGATAATAGCCTTTTGAAGCAGGATTCTGGACTCAATGTTTAGTTCAATAGGCTAGAAAGGTCTCTTAAAAGTTTGGTTGATTGTTTGACTAAAATATGGACCAAAAAGTAGCCTATACTATATGAAGATGAAATGCCAAAGCTTCCTTTGTGAAGGTTTCAACAGATCTAGGGCAATTGGAATACTACAGAGGATTTATCAAGTAAGATTTGCTCACCCACATTGAGAGAGACATATCATTTATCAGTGAAGCAGTAAATAAATTTATGAGGAACATTTCAGTTTATAGACCTGAAACCTCTTCAGTATAAGAAAGCCATGTACTTTTTTTTTCTTCGAGACAGTCTCACTCCATTACTCTGGGTAGAGCGTCCTTCAAATTCTTGAACTCGAGCCATCCTCTTGCCTCAGTTTCATGAGTAGCTGGGACTACAGGTACCTGCCATGATGCTCCACTAGTTTTTCTACTTTTAGAAGAGATGGGGTCTCACTCTTGCTCAGACTAGTCTCAGATTCTTGAGTTCAAGCAATTCAACTGCCTTGGGGCCATGTACCTTTGAGTAAGGTCATTTTAATTTTTCCAAAAATACATGCTGTTAATTATCTTCCCAATCATTTGTATATAGACCTGATATCTGGTTTGGGAAAGGGAAAATAGAATTCTCAGGGGGTGCTGGACATCTAATTTTGTAGATTCAAAGCATCACTGCAGTCTACCAGTAAGAGTAGGGGCTTATGAAGGTTAAATGACCAATTCATTTTTTTTTTAATCAATGAAATATTGTTTCATGTCTATCTCACTCCAGCCTCAGTTTTTCTAGATGTATTTGTGCTGTTTTTGCTCACTTTTTTCTTTTAGAAGGTTGTACAGGCTGGAAGAATTTATCACTCGCCAAGGAAAAGCATTGTCTTCCAATGCTGGGCTATGATCACTTGTCCTGTAAGCAGCATCTTATTTGGGGAAAGTATGGAAATATTGCTCTTTTATATGTTCCTTTATCTTGTCTGGCCATCAAGCTTCTATCTTCAGCACATATGCTCTAATGTATATGAGTCTTGTAAGTGGACCTACTGAATTGGCAATAGATAACACATAGGAATAATGAATTTGGACTTGTAAATTGCAGTTTTGTTACTCATAGGAGCCAACTGTATAGAAAACAATGTGAATAAATGAATTTTAATTTCCACCAAAACTGTTTCATGGACTTAAAATTGAAAGGCATTTACCTTTCAACTTGTCTGGATAGCTCTAGGCATAGCACAAGTATTTTCTTTTCCTTGCTAAGAGATCAGACAAATTCATTTTAAAGTAATAACCTCTGTATTAATCATAGCATAATCAGATATGTATGAATCTATACTGATAGATATAAATATATTTGTCAGTGCTTAAAACATTTTTTCGCAGCTGAATATATTATTTAATTCAAAGTTAAAGGGCTTATACTAAAGTTCAAATAATTTTAGTAGATTAGGTGTCATTATGTGAACATCTTTGTCAGCAATTACTGGGTATAAAAATATGAAAACAAGTACAATTTGTCTAAAATAGACATTTTTCCTTTGAAAGGTAATATGAATGTTTCTTCAGTTGTCCTCTTTCATGAAGAACTAGAAATAGAATCAGCCAGAAGATTGTCAAAAATTTACCTTCACTTTTCCAAAACCGAAGTTTAATTGAACTTAACATCAAATAAACACCCTTCACCTTTAACATTAATGCACCCAAAAGACAGTTTCCACTCATTTTGTATGATTAAAACTATGTTAGGAATATGAATGTATTAATTTATAGATACAGATACTAATTGCTTAAATATTGAGTTCAAAACCAGGCACTAATATGTGTGGAATAATTGGTTCTTGCTGTAGAAGGAAACCATAATAAAGAACTTGAAAGTGCTGTCACATTTCACATAACTAGGAAAATTGCAGAATATTTGAAAAATATTCTGAAAGAAAATGTCTTGGGGCTTTCTTAATGAGAATGAATGTGGTTTGAAAAGATCAAATAATATTCACATATGTCAAATATAGGTTTTAATAACAGTTAGAGATAATGAATAAAATTAAAGTAGGTCAATTTAAGTCAATTTCTTTTCCAAAAGGAGTTACACATCATAATCACTACTTGTTAAGATATAATTAAAAGCAAAAAATGATATTTACCAAAGAAAGCTCGGTTACTAAATATAAAAAAAAAACCAACATGAGTTATTTTATCATCTTTTCATTTTAATGTTCATTTTTTATGATCATCTCAGCATTTTGTAGTTAATGGCCATGTGAATATGATAATGCAATAATAATTGAGATAAGAGTAGATATCAGAGGCATGAGGACAGAGTGTCCTTGTTTTACCACTGATGTTTTAGCAGCCCACTATTATTGTGATTCCAAAGACAATCAGATGTTTTCTAGCACAGATAAAATTTCTTGGACATATATATACATCTTATCTCTAGGAACTAATGACTCCACAAAAATGAAAAACATTTCTTGGATTCATCAAAAATGATCTTAAATATAAAACAACATGTTCATATTCTATGTATTTGTAAATTAAATAATGCAAGGCTATAATCCTCATGTTAGTAAAACTTTTATTATTTCTAAGCAAGTCTGTAGTTCTGAGCCTATCAGACCATGAATTCAAACAGATTGTTCTTGTTGGAAGGAACAATTAGCTTAATAAAAGTTTGTCGTAATTCAATATAATTACCGAATCGTCTTTAAAAATTAGACTCAAAAAATCCATTTCTTTACCAAATTTGATTACCTTCTAAAAATCCAAAAAGTGTATAATCTAGAATAGTTTTCCATCATGGACAACATTTACAAGTGCCTCTTTTAGAAAATTCTAGATAAACAACCTACATTGTAGAACTTATTAGTGTAATTTATTCATTCTGAGTGAAATGAAAAGAGTAGGAGCCAGAATAAACAGAGGAAAAGGAAGTTTAGGAAAAATAGCATAAAGTTTACACTATCATAGGCATTGCGTCTGTGATTTAAAAATAACTATTATTGCTATTTCTGTCATATTATGTAGTATTGAGCAAAATATCCACTTAATGTAATATTCTTCAAGTCCAACTAGAAAAATTCTCATGAATTTCACTCTACTAAATCAGGGCTTGTTACTAATGAAGCAGTTGATTTAGATGATATAAAATCAGAGTTTTCTTATTGACTTTTATCATGTCTTTGAGTGAAACTTGACTTGGGGGCAAAAAAACCCTCCAATATATTGTACCACATGAATATGAAAACAAATATCAACTTTCCCTTGGAATGTTTTTCACAAGTTCACCTAGTGAATAATCACCTATTTTTCAAGTTCAAATCAAAACATGACTCTTCAAATTTGTTCCACATTCAGGAAGACTAATAATATGGCTTTGTTATCTTTTCCATTCTCATATTTCATTAAGGGTCACACATTTCTCACACTTAAAAAAACTATTTTGTTGAGTATATATACAAAAAAAAAGGGGGGGGGGCAAATCACAAGTACATAGTTCAGAGAACATTCACAAAGTGAGCCCATTTTAAAAAACACCACCCAGGTAAAGAAATAGAGGATTATCAGTGGTCATAATTTATTACTACCCCTCCCAAACACTAAACCTTCCTTTCTAGTAAAAGCAAATTACTAGTCTAATTGTTTTTCAAATATATTTATAAAAGGAATATACAATATGCATTCTTTGTGCCTGTCTTTTAATTTTTTTAAGTCAACAATGTCTTTCTGAGATTCGTTCAAGGTATTGGTAGTAAAAAATAATTGTAAATTACTCTTAGCATTTCTTTTAATGAATATACCAGAACTTACTTATCCAATGAATTAATTACTAATGGACATTTGGGTTATTTTCAATTTTTAAAGTTTATAGTTAATGCTACTACAAGTCTTTTTACATGTCTGTTACTATGCATGTACTCTATTAGATATACAGCTAAGAGTGAAATTGCTGAGCCATAGAATATGCATATATCCACATTAGGCAGGCAATGCCAAAGAGTTTTCAAAATAGATGTGCCAATTTACAATAGTATAGGCACTTTAAGGGAACACTACTTTCTCTACATCCCTTCACCACTTCTCATTACTGGATACATAAAGGTAACTAATTTAGTTTTAATTTTCAATTTTCTGATCACTCTGCATTTGCACACATTTTTATTTGTTCGTTGTCCTTTTGATATCTAATTTTGTAAATTGTTTTTCATGTTTTTCTCTTCTTCTCTCTTTAGTTTTCTTCTGTCTGTATTGAGTTATATAATTTATTTTTCATTCTGTTGTCTAAGTTGCAGCACAGTGCATCATCATAGTTTTCTGTAACCTCAAACTCCTGGGCTCAAATGATCCTCCTGCCTCAGCCTCCCAAGTAGCTGGGACTATAGCCATGTACCATCATGCCAAGCTTTCCTTTCCTTTCCTCTCCTTTCCTTTCCCTCCTTTCTCTCTCTCTTGTTCCTTTCCTTCTCTTCCTCCCTCCCTCCCTCTCTCTCTTTCTCTCTTGCTTTCTTTTACTTTCGTCAATTTATTTTCCAAAAGGAGTTTCCCTTCCTTCCTCCCTTCCTCTCTTTCTCTGTCTCTCCTTCCTTCCTTCTTTCCTTCTTTCTTTTGTAGAGATGGGGGTTTCCCTCTTACTAGGCTAGTCTCAAACTCCTGACCTCTAGCAAACTTTCTGCCTCAGTCTCCCAAAGTCTTAGATTACAGGTGTGAGTCACTTCACCCAGAGAGTTATAGAAATTGGAACTAATCAGTGAACACTTGTGTGCACATAGGGAAATAATATTCATGGGAAATCAAGCAGGTGAGAGGGGGGAGGAGGAGATGGACAAATTCATGCCTAATTGTTACAATGCATACTGCTTAGGTGATGGGCACACTTACAACTTTGACTCAAACGTACAAAAGTAATTTATTTAACCAAAACATTTGTACATCCATAATATTCTGAGATAAAAATAAGTATATTCTAAAATTTTTATTTATTTTTTATTTTTTCATCTAATATTTCTAAAATAATTGTTCTAGTTCCATAGGTTTTTATATGTTATGTCAATTGGTACCCAAGTTTGATGACAGAAAAGGTAACAATTTCTAACTGGTTGTATACATTTCTTTGCAATTTTTAAATGTAAGGCCATTTATTAAAATAGACAAACCTCAAGATGAAAATGAAGGCAAAAGAAAAATTCAATTTTTCACACCCCTCCAAAAATGAGCACTACCTTCAAAATAATTTAGAAAAGAGCATTGTCAAAGATCTGTTGCAGATCTTCATTCTATTACCTAAGATTCTATAAATTCATAGTTCTAAATAAATCTTTTTAAAGTATGAAATTAAAAATCATTTTTGGTGTCTACATACATTCTGTCTTATCACATAGGTATGTTTATTTACCACTATCTTTTGAAAATGGGCCATTTAAAAAGACAGCAATTTTCAATCTAGGTTTCATTCGACTTTACTTAGGGTTGAATACACATGAAATTTGCTTTTAATGCATAAAACTCACAGTGGATAGCAACAAAAGATGGGGCAGGATAAGTAGAATTTGATAAATCATGTTGTGATTCTGCACATTGATGAAAGATAATGCACATTTCTAAAACCTCAAGACTTCCCTTTTTAAAGAACCGAAATAAACTCAAAACGACTTGCAGACACCTCCCCTAAACACATTGACGATTCTTTCACACGTAAAACTGAAATAGTTAGGCAGCAGAAGATTTTGATGGAAATGAAAGTTTATAAACTATATTTCAGTCTTTTTCTTATTCCCAAAGTGCAAGATGCAGGTTCTCAATCTTTCAGTAGTGCTTCTCCTGCAAATAATCATTTTGTTTGGCAAAGGCGTTTCTGAATTAAGTGTATCCTGCTATACTGATGTATAACCAAACTCCACAGGTACTGTGAAGAATGTGCCTGGACGAACGGGGATACCGGGTGGGTCAGTCCGACCGGGCAAGTTGCAGATCCAGGCAGCCAAGACCTTTAATAACAAAAGCTCCATTAAATGGTCAATTAGGTCAACTATGGATGTATGTCCTACATCTGGTTGTTCATAAAGCTAAACCTGCCATTTGCGTGCTCAATTCCAGTACGAAGTGTTTTACCACCGGAGGGAAAGCTCAAGCTTAAAAGACAACCATCATCTGAACTGTCCCGAACGGCAAATTAACCATCTGGTACATTTGTTAGCTTCTCTTCGGCCTCCCAGCATGTGATTGGTCCCCAGTACGATCCTTGTTTTGCAAGTTTTTTCAGCTCCTCTATAAGGCTCGTCACCACCATGGGACCACTACTTTGCACTGAGTCGTAAACTCTAGCAACCCCAGGAGCAGAGTTAGGATCAAACTTCAAATGACAGCTCATATTTTCAGCCATGTGGACATCTGTGCCAGTGAGTCCACCAAAGTTCCCTTGGATGTGATGATTCTGCATTGGAGGTAGCAATGGTGCGGGTGGAGGAACGTCATCGTGACCCGCCTGGGAGCCCTGCAACATGACGCCCGTGGTGCTGGTAAACAAGCCGTTCACTGGCTGATCCACAAAGGTCTCCGGGGCCACGACTAGGTCCTGGTCTACCTGATCCTCATCTTCAGGGAAAGAATCTCCTCCCCTTAGGAGGAACCGCAGACATTTTATGGGGGGAGAACTGTCCAGACAATAGCTACGCGATTCTTCCAGGACCCCTTCCCTGGCCTACTGGCACGGTGTACCGAGGGGAGTCCTGAGGCGTAAGTCCAATGACTGCAGGTGCATGTTCATCAAGCTGCAGACTCCAGTCTCCTTTATTTATTTATTTTTTTATTGAATGGTAACTATGTACATTAATGCACTTCTGGGGTACAGTGTGGGGTTTTCACATGCACTCCGAAATACTTCCATCAAACTGTTCAACACAACCTTCATGTCATTTTCTCAGTTATTGTTTTAAAACGTTCACATTCTACTCTTAACCAGTCTCCCTTCTGAGAAGCTGAGCTCTTAAGGGAGTCGGCTTGCTCCTGGCAAGCAGGCTCAGACTGAAGGTCTGGAAAATCGTTCCCAACACCATCTGGGCTGGAGGAGTGGAGCAAGGCCTTGACCCTCACCTGCACCTGATGCACTCTCCTGGGAGTCTGTGGGTTGAAGAGGCCACGGAGTGGGACTGTAGTGATGACTGCAGAGCGAGGTGGGCCTGACCGGCCTCTGAGCTCTCACAGCGCTAAAGACTGGGC
>NW_003852519.1:5802548-5804726 GCF_000181295.1 Otolemur garnettii
TTAAAAATATATACATATATAATCTAAATGAAATTTATTTCTACATATTGATTGTTATGGCAGTCAATTTTCCTTATTTTTATTTACCTCACACTTCCGTGTTGTCAATTTTCTTATAAACTGTCTCCAAATGTGGGTCTGTTCCTGGATTGGGTATTTTATTCATTCTGTCCATCGCTATCTTTTAATAGGAAAATGTACTCCAGTGTCATTTAATGTAATTTTTGGATGGTAGGATTTAAGTCTGTTGTTTTATTATTTATTTTCTTTTTGCCTCTATAATTTCCCACTTGTTCTTTACTATTTGCATTTTTTAAATTAATTTAAATGTTTCAACTGGTTTTTAAATGACAATTTTTTTTAGAGACATTTCATGTTCAGAGCAAAATTAAATGCCGTGAGCTCTTAATTCACAGCAAAATTCCAGGCTAAGCAGGAATGCTTTCAATATTTCCCATTTGGGATGATGTTGACAGTGGGTTTGTCATATACGGGTTTTATGATTTTAGGCATTTTCCATCTATGACTAGTTTGTTAAAGAATTCTTATAGAATGAGAAGAGTGGTGAATTTGGTCACTGATCCTACACAGCCTATAGCATCACCTATTATTAACATCTCCCACCAGAGTGGTACAGTTGTTAGAATTAATAAACCTACATTGACACATTATTACCTAAGGTTCAATTTATGTCAGGATTCATTTTTGGTATTGTACCTTTTATAGGTTTGGGAAAATGCACAACATGTATCAATTATCACATCATCATAAAGAGTATGTCCCCTGTCTTAAAAATCCTCTGTACTCTGCCTTCATCCATTTCTCCTCCACTCATATTTTTACTGTCCTCATAGCTTTCCCTTTTCCAATATGTTGACAAATTGGTCCATTTTATTTAGATTATTAAAGTCATATTCATAGTATTCTTTATTGCCTATTTAACAGCCACAGGATTTGCAGTAATGTCACCTGTATCATTTCTGATATTAGTAAAGTGTGTCCCCACTTTTTCTTAGCCTGACTGGATGCTAATCAATTTTGTTGATATTTTCAAAGAATAGCTATTTCATTGTTTTCTCTATTGGTTCTTTATTTTGCATTTAATTGGGTTTTTTTCCTCCAATTTTCCTTATTTCTACTATTTCTTCTGCTTACTTTGGATTTAATTGGCTCTTTCTTCTTTTTTTCTTGTTTTAGTTTGCTAAGGATGAAGCTTAGATGATTGAGTTCAGATCTTTCTTCTTTTCAAATCTATGCATTCAGTTTTAGAATTTCTCTTTCAGCCCTGTTTTCACAAATTTGCTGTTGTGGTTTTATTTTCGTTTAGTTCATCTTATGCTGATAACCTGTAAACCAATAAAAACACAAATATGAAGTGTAATAATTGTATTCTGAGCAGAAATATCTCTTCATGTTCTTATGGAACCTTTTTGTTACAGGCAACTCTCAGCTCCTCCCACCACACCACGCATCCTACGTTCACATAAGAACTTCAGATTGCTTTGGGGACACCTGCTAGCAGTCTTTGGCAACTCAGCTTACTGAGGACTGGTTTTGACTTAATAGTTTACCAAAATTTATAATCTTTATTTATTTTTCTATTCTTCTTGTTAGTTTCTTTCAAATCTACATCTCACTTTATCCCATCATATCCTTTTGATGCTCTATATTCCTATTTCCAGTGCATTTATCATTGTTACAAATTTTGGACATTGTATACAAATAATAGTAATGAAGGATTGTAATAAAATTGTGATAATATAGGCCAAATTGATGAAGGTGTCAGCATAAAGACTTGAAATCACACAGTAAAAATGAAAGCCTGCTTTTGAAAAGAAATAAAATGTCCTTGGTGCCGAGTTAATACATGTCATAAGATTCTATTATTTTCTGATAGATAGTGCCACATTTTTTTTCTCCTCTATTTCTTCTTTCACTTGCTGTTATATTTGACTTATTTAGTCATATACTAGTTATTTACTACTTGCTTCTAATACCAACTTTGGGACTTAAAAGACTGAGTAATTTTGGGTGGCACTGTGGCTCAGTGAGTCGGGCGCCAGCTCCATATACCCAGGGTGGTGGGTTCAAACCCAGCCCCAGCTAAACTGCAACGAAAAAAATAGCTGGGTGTCATGGAGGGCACCTGTAGTCCCAGCTACTCGGGAGGCTGAGGCA
>NW_003852519.1:5804809-5811501 GCF_000181295.1 Otolemur garnettii
AAAAAAAAAAAAAAAAAAAGACTGAGTAATTTTTAAATGATCTTTTTCTCATTTTATATGGAAAACATTGTTGGTAGCTCTTGCTTCTGTAGTGCCCTACAGTCTTAGAAATATTTTCCATTCACAAAGGGTGAACGATAAGAACCTTCAAATGACTATTCGTGTGATCCATTAATTATCGATGATAACTTTTATAGCTCCAAGCCATCTGGTGTTTTCAAAGCAAGAATTGTCTTGGTTTGCTGATTATAGAGGTTTGTAAAACTATTTTAGTTTGATATGGCTATTTCTTAGGTTTCCTCAGGCTCATCCAAAGAATGCAAACTTTCTTTTGGGTGTTTTACCTCTGCATATCAAAGTTTTTCAGTACATATTAGAATTTTTCATTACATTCTGATACTTTAGTTGCATCCGCAGAGTTTGACTACAGTGCAGTGTTCTTGGAGACTGGCTCTCTAGCTTTCTATAGAAAGATTACTGAAGCCTGTAGCTATGCTTATCTAAGATTAACCAGTTATTTAAAATATTTTTGGTGCCTATAATGTGTATACTCTCCTCCCATTAACATACCCTAGATCTTCTTTAATTGCGTAGTGATGAGCATGATGAGAAAGAAACTCGCTTTGAAAAGCACATCTGCTTTTAAATACGGAAAATGTCGTATTCTTGGTATTTTTTGCTAGCATTTTCTATCTCGAGGGTGAAATATCACCATTTTTAGAAGAGAACCCTAGAGAGAGAATACCATATGCATATGGTTTTCAGTCTGACATTAACAGGTGCAACATTGCCTTAAAGACAGCAGTTAGGAATTTTTTAAATGAATGTTAAAAGCTTCTGGAACCCCTCTCTATTTGATTTAAAAGATAGTTTCCACTGTGTTATCCTTCTGTATTCAAGACAATTTGTAACGGCATTTCTTTCTTCCATTAATGTGCAAGAATAGGCTATTAATATCATATATAAAGAAATAACATCAATTTATATCAGTTTAGGTTAACACGAGACAGTAAGATACTTAAAAGATTTTCTGGCAGCCTATTTACAGCCTACCTGCTATAGCTGGAAATTCAAATCCCCTACCTTAGCTTCATAAAAATGTTGGCACAATGGTGCAGAAAAAAACGGTAGAGATTGGTTTTTCTTTGTGCTTAGCTAAAGTTTTAAAACATTCTTTCTTTCTTTCTTTTTTTCTTTTTTTTTTTTTTGAGAAAGAGCTTCAAGTTGTCCCCCTGGGTAGAGTGCCGTGGCATAGCTCACAACAACCTCCAACTCCTGGGCTCAAGCGAGTCTCCTGCCTCTGCCTCCCAAGTTGCTGGGACCACAGGCGCCCGCCACAACGCCCGGCTATTTTTTTTTTCGGTTGCAGCTATCATTGTTGTTTGGCAGGCCCGGGCTGGATTCGAACCTGCCACCTTAGGTGTATGTGGCTGGCGCCTTAGCCACTTGAGCCACAGGCGCTGAGCCTAAAACATTATTTCAAGGCCCAGTCTTGATTTTCTTAAGGCACTAGCCCTGATTGATTATTGAATCCATCACTATGTATTTAGTACTTATTATTTGTAGATTATCACTCAGTAAATCACTGGAAATTCTAGGAGTGATTAGATATGTGCCCCAGCACACTTTTAGTTTGTTAAAGGGCTTAAACATTTACAAAGAAAGCAAAGTATCTTGATATATCGTTACAAATATGAAATAGAAAGCAGTAAGCATCAAAGCAGCAATATTAGTGGTGGCAGTGGGCAAACTTGTCTAGTTCCAGTTCCAAGCAGGAATGCTTTCAATATTTCCCAGATGGGATGATGTTGGCAGTGGGGCTGTCATATATGGTTTTTATAATTTTAGGTATGTTCCTTCTATGCGTATTTTGTTAAAGAGTTCTTATCATAGAAGAGTGCTGAATTTGGTCAAATGCTTTCTTTGCATGTATTGACTCTGATCATATAGTATTTGCTTTTGCTTCTGTTTATGTGGAGAGTCCCATTTATAGATTTATATATGTTAAATCATATTTGCATCCCTGGGATGAAGCTCACTTGGTCATGGTGGATTATTTTCTTGACGTGCTGCTAAATTCACTTTGCTAAAATTTTATTGAGAATTTTTGCATATGTATTCATAAAGGATATTGGTAGATAGTTTTCTTTCTTGTTGTTATCGTGTTTTTTCCTGACTTTGGTATCCAGGTGATGATGGCTTTGTAAGTCAAGTCGGGGAGTATGTCTTCTTTGTCAGTGCTATGAAATAATTTCTGCAGTAGAGGTACCAGTTCCTCTTTGTAAGTCTAGTAAAATCCAATTGTGAAACGATCCGATGCAGGACTTTCTTTTTTTTCCTTTTTTTTTTTGCAGTCTTTTTATTGCTGCTTCGATTTCATTACTTGATTTTGGCTTAATATTGGTCTGTTTAGGAGTTCTATTTTTTTCCTCATTGAGCCAAGAGAGTTCATGTGGTCCTCCAAATTTGTCCACTTTCTCCATGTTTTCCAGCTTATGGGCATAGAGCTTTTAATAGTATTCAGAGATAATGTTTTGTATTTCTGTGCTATCGGTTGTAATATCTCCTTTTTAATTTCTGACTGAGGTTATTGGGGCCTTTCTTTTCTGTTTTTGTTTAATCTAGCAAGAGGTCCGTCAATTTTATCTTTTTAAAGAACTACCTTTTGTTTTCACTAACTTCTGTGTAATTCTTTTGTGATCAGTTTCATTTAGTTCTGTTTTGACCTCAGTTATTCCTTTTCTTCTGCTGGATTGGGATTGGTTTGCTCTTATTTATTTATTTATTTATTTTTTCAGTTTCTGGCCGGGGCTGGGTTTGAACCTGCCACCTCTGGCATATGGGGCCAGTGCCCTACTCCTTTGAGCGACAGGCGCTGCCCTGCTCTTCTTTTTCTCATTCCTTGAGACAATTCATTAGATTGTTGATTTGCAATCTTTCTGTTGTTTTGATGTAAGGATTTAAGGCTATGAATTTCCTCTTAATACTGGTTCCATGGATTTTGATAACTTGTGCCTGCTATGTCATTTAGTTTGATGAATTGTACAATTTCCATCTTAATTTCCTCCTTAAATCAATAATCATTCAACAGTACGTTATTTAATTTCTATAAATTTGTGTAGAATTGAGTGTTTCTGTTAAATTTGATTTCTAATTTTACTCTACTGTGGTCTAAGAAAATACATAACAAAATTCCTAATTTTTTGAATTTTTTGAGACATATTTCATTCCCTAAGATGTGACCAGTCTTCAAGAACATTCCAATGTGCTGATGAAAATCATGCATATGCGGTTGTTTTTGAGTAGAATATACTATATGTGTCTGTTGGGCCTATTTGCCGTAGAATCTCGTTTAAATCCCATGTTTCCTTAATTATTTTCTACTTGGAAGATCTGTCCAGTTCTGTCAGTAAGTGCTGAAGTTCATGGTTATTACACGGTTGCTCTTTACCACTTTTTTAGATTTAGAAAGGTTTGCTTTATACATCTGGGTGCAGCTGTGTTCATTAAATAAATATTTAGAATTGTTGTGTCTTCTTATTGGATTGTTTCCTTTACCATGATATAATGACAATCTTTGTCTTTCTTTACTTTTGTTCACATCTGTTATCTTATATGAGAATGGCTACACCAGATTTTCATTTGTTTGTTTTTAATTTCATGGAATATTATTTTTCATTCTTTCACCTTGAATCTGAATTAGTCCTTGCTGATTAGATGTATTTCCTAGACATAGCAGATACTTGGCTTCTATTTTTTTTTTTTTTTGATTTCTCAGCCAACCTATATCTTCTGAGAGGAGAATTCAGTCCAATGACATTTATTGTTAAGTGGGTGGTTTCCATTCATTCTTTTGAGTAGAACTTCATGGCTTTGTTTTACCTCTACAGCCATTGTGGTACCTGGGCTCTGATCTTTATAATTTAGAGATTTTATACTGATAAGTTCCTATTGTACTCATTACTGTATAATGAAGATCTGTCACCACTTTCATTTTCTGGCTGGAAATCTCAGCCAGAACAATCAGATAAGAGAAGAAAATCAAGGGTAACCAAATGGGTATAGAAGAGTACAAACTATTTCTCTTTGCTTGACTGTATGTTCTTCTGTCTATAACACCCCAAAAATTCTGCCAAAAGACTCCTTGAATTGATAAAGTTAGCAGAATGTCTGATTACAAAATCAAGCACAAAATCAGTAGGCTTTCTATACACTAATAATAGTCAAGCTGATAATTAAATCAAAGACTCAATACCTTTCATAGTAGCCACAGAGAAAATAAAATACCTAAGAAGATCTTTAACCAAGGAAGTAAAAGACCTTTATACAGAGAACTGTAAGTCCTATGGGAAGGAAATCACACAGGGTATAAAACAAATGGAAAGATCAAGCTCATGGGTTGGCAGGATCAACAGTGTTAAATGTTTATACTGTCCAAAGTAATCTACAGATTCAATGCAATCTCTATTAAAATACCAATGTCGTTTTTCACACATATAGAAAAATAATTCTATGCTTTGTATGGAACCAGAAAAGAGACTGAATAGCCAAAGCAGCCTTAAGCAAAACAGACAAATTGGGATGCATCACTTAACCAGACATCAAGCTATCTAATAAGGCTGTAATATACAAACAGCATGGCACTGGAACAAGAACATAGACCAATAGAACAATGAATATTAACCTTTATGCAAAGTCATATGGAGATTCCTTAAGGAACTAAAAGTAAACCCACCATTTGATTGGGCAATCCCACTATTGGGTCTTTATCCAAAGGAAAAAGATCATTTTTCCCAAAAAGATACATACACTCAAATATTTATTACAGCATACAGTTGACAATCACAAAGATATGGAACCAACCCAAATTTCCATCAGTACACGGATGGATTGATAAAATGTATGTGTATACCGTGGGGTACTATTCCACCATAAAACAAAACAAACAAACAACAACAACAACAAAAACCCAAGAAAACAAAATGCCCGTGGTGAACTAATACCTTTTGCAAAATGTGGATGGAACTGCAGAACATTCTTCAAAGTGAAAAAAATCACAAGAAGGGGAAAAGAAGCATTGCATGTACTCACTATTAAACTGAAACTAATTAATCAACACTTATGTGCACATTTGGTAGTAAAAATAAAAAGCAAGCAGAAGGGACAGGGCAGAAGGGGAGGGATAAATTAACACCTACTGGGTATAATGCACACTGTCTGGGTGAGAAGCACACTGATAACCTTCACTCAAACAGTACAAAAGCAACTCATGAAACATTTGCACACTGTAATATTCTGAAATTTTAAAAAAGGGTAAAACGAAAAACACAGCAGCAATATAAAGTATTAATATTATGTCAGCTCAATAGAAATATAAGTATTTGTTTGAAAACTTTAAGATAACTATTATGATCCTCTGACTTCTAGGCTTTTGAACATGAAGTAATATCTGCCTATCTATATTCACTAATTACATACCATGTATATTAAAGTTGAAATCAAGTAGAGGGTAAATGCTGAGAATCAGTGTCACTGATGATGCTAGTAACTCTGTGTATCTAGACTGCTTTTTTTTAGTACTTTTTTTTTAGTTATTGTTATGTTGGTTAGACAGTGTACAACATGCTTCTTTAATGTTATTTCATTTACTCCCCTAAAATAACTCCAGAGGTATGTATTAATATCTCACATTATTGATCAGAAAGATGAGTACAGGGAAAAGCAACACCACTTTCTCAAGAAAGACACTGCTAGAGGGATACATATCACATCCAAATTTGATAATTTACTTCTGTATGATGTGTGGCAAATACTTAAACTTTCTATGCCTCCGATCGCTTACCTTTCAAAAAGGTATAGTATTTGGCTTCTGAGAGTAAGCCAACTTTAATTAAAATGCAGTAATATTTTAACAGATTATGATATGTTGTTAATGTTTGTCACTCCATGAAAATTAATTTTTCTTTATTTACTGAGTTCTATATCTATTTCTGTTATCTGCAGTTTTCTGTCATGTACCTAAGTAGGAATTTTTCCTTCCTTCCTCACTTTCTTCCCTCTTCTTCCCTGTCTCTTTCTTCCTCTCTCTCCCTGCTTGTTCTCTTATACTGTTTGGATTTCAGTGGGATTCTTTACTGCATCAGTTGGTGTCTTCTACAAGCTATGCAAGGCCATCACGGCTATGAGTTGACTTCTAATTAGCTCTAACATGAGGGTTCTTTCCAATCTCAACTTTATTGAGGGAAAGATTTCTAAATGTATTATTTTCCTTTTTCTATGAAGGTAGGTGTACCCCTGGAAATCATCAAATTTTAAATCTCATAGGTGGAAAATTCGTACAAGGCAAAAGAAGTTTGAATGTTCTGCTGATACTTCTAAATTTCTGTCTTCGATTAGATGTTTATTTAATTACATATTTTATATAGACTTATAAATAATTTTCAGAATATTTAAAAATATTTATCTACAATCAACTAAGTTTTCTACTAAGGAGAAATTAGTGCTACATATTACCCAAAAGAGAAAAGACATTTAAGATAATATTCTTATGTAATACATTCTTAGATCATCTATTGCTCACTAGAAATATATTTCATCATCAATTATTTTTTAAATACATATTATATGCCAGGTACCATTTTAGATATGCTGATTACATCAGTTAACAGCAGAAATATCTCTAAGTTCATGAA
>NW_003852519.1:5811537-5823689 GCF_000181295.1 Otolemur garnettii
CCTTCCTTCCTTCCTTCCTTCCTTCCTTCCTTCCTTCTTTCCTTCCTTTCTTTCTTTCTTTCTTGGGCAGACTTTAATCTATGGGAAAACGCCTTAACTATATAAGTACTACTTTGAAAATTAAAAATAAGAAATAACTTTCATATCTACCATTATTATTTATTTATTTATTTATTTATTTTTGAGACAGAGCCTCAAGCTATTGCCCTGGGTAGAGTGCCGTGACATCAGAGCTCACAGCAACTTCCAACTTCTGGGCTCAAGCGAGTTTCCTGCCTCAGCCTCCCAAGTAGCTGGGACCACAGGTGCCCACTATTGCCACAATGCCCAGCTATTTTTTGGTTGCAGCTGTCATTGTTGTTTTGGCGGGCCTGGGCTGGATTTGAACCCGCCACCTTAGGTGTATGTGGCTGGTGCCTTAGCCACTTGAGCCACAAGCGCCAAGCCCCATTATTATTATTTTAAATTCTTCTTAAATGTTATTGAATAATCACATGAGGGTTCCAAGTTGTTCTCATTTATGTTATAATTTATTGGTTAATTTAGCTTTTTGAATGTCTTGGAGTTTTTAGGTCAGCAAAATAATTTGAAGAAATAGTTGAGATATGATTTCTGTTAAAAGCTAATATTTGCCTAAATCTAAGCTCTTCTCATCAAACACATCTATTTGTCCTGTCTCATCCCTGTTGGTCTGCTAGAATACTTGATACAGAGCTATAATTAAATCTTTTAATTATTCTCATAATTTTATTTTTTCTACATCAATTTATATTTCTTAATAGTCCTTCCTCTCTTGTTAGGATATTTTTTTCTTCCTTGACAACAACATTTTAAAATTGTTATTTGCTGTTTCTATTTGGCCAGGCCAGCACTTTCTATTTGTCCTTGTTTCTTTTTCACTACAATTGATTTTTAACCACCTAAAGATAAACTGTGACTTCCAACTGCTCTGTGGCTGGAGTTGTTGCAATTTCTTCTTTGAAATGGCTGAGTGAGCAGGAGATGACTCAAATCATGAGCAGGAAGCAAATGATTTCTTCCCTCATGAATCTTTGACTCAGCATTTGGCAAATTGAAGAGATGTTGAAGTATTTCCAATTGTCTTATACTTGTACTTTCCTTAGATTGCTTTAGCATTTATGATCAATCAGAACTTTGTGGAAGTACTCATTCTTTTTTTCTGAACTCATTGATAAGAAGTAATTTAATAAATCTGATAACATCTTTTGGGTGACTACTGAAAGATGAGATATGAAAGTAGAAGACTATTACTCAAGGTAATTTTAATTTTATCTTCTAATTTAAAGATTATCTGAGGATCTATCATTTATAAAATACTTTTGAAAAGAATTATTTATTACAGAATTGAACACTGCTTCTCATTACTTAAAATACAAGGAAACCACTTGGTCCAGTGTCAGGAAGCCTCAAATTTGTTCCAGCATTTAGGGTTAATTAGAACTATAAAGAGAGTCTCTGTTTTATTATTACATGAATGTGTAGTTTTAAACAACTGACTTATAGTATCTGTGCCTTATTTTGGTCACACATAGAATGAAAGATTTCTTCTAGAATCCCTTAGAATGTCCCTTTATTGACTAAATGATAGTAAATTTTTCTATCTTTTTCTGCAGTCCTATAACTTTATTACTTGTATGGATATCTGTACCAATCTCCATAATCAGGATATAGAACAATTTTATCAACCAAAACCAACTCCTTTTTATAGTATTTTATAGTCATACTCTATGCCCACCCTAATACCTGGCAATAAATGATGTGATCTCTATCCCTATAGTCCTGTCATTGAGAAACTACCATGCAAACTGAGTCACATACATATAACCTTCTAAGACTGGTTTTATTCACCCAGTACAATTCCCTTGAGATTCATCTGAGTTGTTGTACAAACTGTAAGTTTGTTCTTTTTTTATTCTCTGAGTAGTATTCCTTTTTCTCGATGTACTTTTTTATTTTTAATTTGTTCACCTGCTAAAAAGCATTTAAATTGTTGTAGTTTGGGAAAAGTATGGATAGAAGTTTCATAAATATACATGTGTAAGCTTTTGCTAAAAATCAGTTTTCATTTTTTTAAGGTAGATCCCCAGGAGTGAGCCTTCTAGGTCATATCGTATGTATATATTTAACTTTAAAAGAAATGGCTAAGTCAATTCCTAGAGTGGCTATGTCACTTTGCAATAACCCCCAAAACATGATTGCCCCAGCTGCTTTCTTTTTATCTTCATTGGCTTTTGGCACTGGCTACATTTCTTATCTACTCTAATATCCATGCACTGATGCTTCATCATGGGTTTAATCGCATTTTCTTAATGGCTAATGACCATTCCCACAAATATTTGAATGTGGTTATGTGGCATTCACAGTAATGAGTAAAAAAAGTATCTTTGTGAAAATCGTTTGTCTTTTTTCCCCAGTATAATCTTGACTATGTCACTTTAGTTCCTAAATGTGGGCCTAAGAGTTCTCATCTTACTCATCTGATCAACTCTCAACTCTATGTAAATGACTCTTAAATCTAACTCTGTGACATGTCAACTTTTCTCCAAAATTCTAGTTTCACCTTTCTGGCTGTCAAACTTTCATCTCCGTTTGAATGTTTCAGGAGCCACTCAGTTCAACTTTTCCTATATTAAAACCTTCTGTTCATTCAAATCAGTGTATTACCCATCTTATCTTTTTCTTCCAACATTCCCAAAGTCTCAAATCCTCAGCCAACCTCTAGTCTGTTACTCCCTATTTTCCATGAATTTCCAAGTACAATTGATTGACCATAGGCAATGTCTCCATTGTCTATCTTTTCTACCACCACTAACACACTAGGCTCAAGATGATTTAAATAAAAGAACAAAACTAAATTATGATAGGAGTTTATTTTTTTAATACCAGATTTCTTTTGATATTCAGAATAAAAGTCTGTGGATACTTAAAGAATAGTGGACATTCATTTAAGAAAATGCAAAAACCAATGTTCATGGGAGTAATGGGATATAGTAGTTTATCTGGAAAAAAATGCCTAGATCATTAATTTATGTAGGATATCCACTAAAAGATATTTATGTGAAAGATAAATATCTGAGTTAGAGTTAATATACCAGCCAGGAAGGAGAACATAGGATTATTAGACCTACTGAGTGGACACCTCATATAATTATAATATGAAGTTTTTGGAAGATGTGTTTTTATTAATCTAATTAATTCTGGGCTACACAGAGATTTTCTGTCTAGTCTATTTTAATGTTATCTAAAGTGAAAAGTGAAAATTTCATTTTTAAAGTAAAATTTCATTTATAAAGTGAAAATAAATGTGGTAGCTCCATTACTAACATGCAAGCCAATATATAACATTGGACTGGAAATAGTTTCCTGAAAAGGTGAATTCATGTTACCAATTAAAATATGTACATTTACTGAAGTCTAAAAAATCTGTTTGCAGGCAACTTTTTCAGCAAGCATTATCTCGTGTTATCTGAGTGTAGGCTACTATGCTAATTGTTGATGATATGTAAAACGAACTTTGACTATCAAGAGTTTAAAATAACTGCTAGAATAAGTCTGATAAGCAGGTCAAGTTTATAGGGCTTAACCCATTAAGTAATAAAGAGGAGTCTGTAACTCAGAATAGTAAGGAAAGGAAATCTTTTGGAAAAGAAGACAATGAATCTTGTTTTGGAAAAATGATAATAATAAAGAAAGAAACTGGAAATGGCAGTCTAGGTAGAAGACAAAGAGGAAAGTTAGAGAGAATTCAGAGAGTATTGCAGATTTTTTTAACAATGTGTATTATTTGAAGCCTGAACAGATACGCTGTCTAGTCTCTTTTTTGCCTATCAACTAATTCATTTCTTGGCCAACTGAAGAAATAATTGGATATGTCAAGTCGCTATTTTTCTCTGGTCAACAATTTGTTCTATGCAGTCTAGGATTGTGAACAACAGTTAATCATTGAATAGGAGGAAGATTTATCGTGTGCAAAACAAATAGCAACTGTAAGTACCTGGAAAATGGAAATACAATGCCTTACATGGTTGGTTGAATCTGAAATAAACTCTGAAGTGTGAAGTATACGGAACAGAAGAAGGAAGTGCGTATGGAGCACTGAGCATCACATTGAAGTGTTTGAACAGGACGATATCACTTTTGCATCACCTTGAGAAGTTACGTGACTAGCTTAATATTTTAGAGGAAGGAAGAAGGATCACATGTATCATGACAGGAATGTGTGATGTAGCACAGAACATTTGAAGGACAATGAAAATTATTTATTATAACTGAGTCTATACTACGAGTGGTGGGTGAAGCTGTAGCAGAAAGTAAAGACCACATGGTGAAGCCCCTATGTAAGTTATACTAATGAATTTATATCTACTAACAATTTTCAAGGGAAAGAGCTTTCTGAACATTGTGAGCCACATTCATTGTTAATATTATACTTATTTCTTTGTAGATGACATCATTCAATTATAATGGCTGCTACAATCTGCTCGAATGAATTTGATCAATTTTTTTTTCTTTTCTTTTCTTTTTTATTTTTTTAGAGACAGAGTCTCACTTTGTCGCCCTCAGTAGAGTACTCTGGTGTCACAGCTCACAGCAATCTCCAGCTCTTGGGCTTAGGCGATTCTGTTGCCTCAGCCTCCCAAGTAGCTGGGACTACAGGTGCCTACCACAACACTTGGCTAATTTTTTTGTTGTTGTTGCAGTTTGGCCAAGACCAGTTCCAACCTGCCACCCTTGGTATATGGGACTGGCGCCCTACTCACTGAGCCACCCTCATTGATCAGGCTCACTGTTCAGGTGGCGTCCCAATCAATGTTCTTTTTTAAGAGCTGTACTCACAGAAGAAATTCTTATATGTGTATTTACTTTGTTTTCTTTCTTAAGATTATATTAGGCCAGGTATTGTGGCTCCTGCCTATAATCCTAGCACACTGGGAGGCAGAGAAAGGAGGATTGTTTGAAGTTAGGAGTTCAAAACTTGAGCAGTGTGAGACCCCATATCTACTAAAATTAGAAAAATTAGCCAGGCATGGTGGTGGTAGCTGTAGTCCCAGGTACTTAGGAGGCTGAGGCAAGAGGATAGCTTTATCTCAGGAGTCTGAAGTTACTGTGTGTTAGGATTAGGCCATTGCACTCTAGGCCACGCAACAGAGCAAGACTCTGTCTCAAAAGAGAAAAAAAAGATTATGTTAATAATAACATACATTTGAATAATACAGATTTTTAACTTATGGTCTTATAAAAAACATTTGTGATAATATTCAGAAGAAAGTTGATAGAATTCTTCAATCTCATTTTAGAGAGGTAAAAAGTGTGATATATTTTAGATCATATGGTCATTATCACCAAGGTAGTAAGTGACACCATTAAATTCAAATTTTTCCCCATGGATAGTTTTTATGAGAGCCTACCATAGTTTAAAAGTACTGTAGAACTTATATTTCAATGATTTAAAAATGTTAAACTGAGAATCTGGATTTATTTATACCAAAGTGAAAGATTAAATAATCTGATGAAATCATCAAATCTAATATTTCTGAAGATTGTATTTAGCTATGAATGATTTTTGAGCTTTGTTTCTTGGCTATATTTTTATTTCAAGGGATAGAAATAGAATTTTCCAAGTTTACTACAAAATAATTGTACTGCTTAAAAATTCTTGCATATGAAATATATTTTCTCAATTGTGTTTATACATGTGTACATGTATACATATGTATATATACACATATATACATATATATGATTTTGTGCTCTCTGAAACTAAAATAATTTCTTTGGATATTCAAAAGTCTTTGTATTATACATCTATAGAAAATGTGCATATGCATTTTGCTGTTTCTCTGTGAGAGTTGTGTCTTTTTTTTTTTTAAACCAATTCCATCACTCCTATTGTTTTTGCATTGCCTTTGACAATGACTTTATTGGTTTTAGTGGGGAACATCTTTCTCTCAGTTTGATTTTGACATGTGTATTTAAAATTATAACTTGTTCTTAATGCTATATATTTTTGCTACTGTTCATTGCTGCTTTAGAACTTTCATTGCTATTTGTATAGAACTGTATTTGGCCTGTTCTTCCAAAGAATGTACATGGCATGAGCATGAGCATCTGAAAAATCCACCTGTACAGAGGGCTTACAGTGTGAGTTCATGGACTTCCATTATCAAAGGCTTTTTTACCAGAATGTGACTACAGCATCCAATTAGAGAACTACTTCACACCTGCCATTGCTCGGATTTTTCTGTTTAAGTTGGCAGATGAGAACATACTCTTTGGATATTTTCATTCAGCAACTTTGGACGCAAGCAGATCTCAAATTACCATCTGTTTTATCAATTACCACTGAGAGAACTGAGGCAACAATCTTTTGCACAGGACATATAATGCCATTTTTTTATTACTCAGTTAAATGTATACTTCAGACCAGTCAAAGTTTTATAATATTAATATTTTTCTAATTGTGTATATCAGTGACCTCATATATCCTATTTATTTTGAGGAGTAATAAATTGTACATAATCCAATATCATCAAAGAGGCAATACATAATAATATAAAATGTATTCTAAATATATATTTCAGAGTATACCACTTTAGTCAATCTACAACAATAGTCTAGCTTTGTTGAAAAGGCAAATTTTTAATAATATGGCATATTGAATGAAATAGAATATAATAAGCAATAGTTTACAGATGAATGTCAATGCTAAACACATCACAATGTTTTATAGTACGAATGCCAATATTTATATTGGTAGGTGAGTAATTATTTTAAAATAAGCAGCCATGAAATGATTATGCATCTAGGCAACATTATATGCAAATATATATTTGAAGTAGCAGGATGGTTCATATCAACAAAGAGGAAGCTGAAGGCAATGGAACTAAGTCTACCAATAATAGATTTGAAAAGAAGGGAAAATAAATGCATGTTCTCTAAAGTTAATAATAAAAATTTCAGTAACAAATGTGTAAGTCACTTTTAAAACTATTATACCCTATAGTATCGATTCCACTGGCGGTACATAAAAGAATAAACCCGATCTATAAAGTAATTGGTATGAACATTCTTACCACCACAATTGGCTTACAGTCAAGAATTATATTTTCTTTTTCCCTCTTTCCAATTCAGATTCCCTGTTTGTACTACAATTTTTGATATTTAAAAAAGTAAGTGTAACGACATAGACATAAAATTTCAAAATAAATATGTCTCCATGTCACTGGAGCTCTCAAGTACTTTAAATTGTGTAGCACGTTACAATAAATCTAAGTCCAAATCAAGGATATTAAGTTAAATGTAAAATTTTGATTAATTTGGTAAGTTGTTTAACATAATCACTATGTATAGATTAAAAATAAAAAGTAAAATACACAGAAAAAAATTAAGAAACAAATACAATGAGCTTGCAATAATTTAAATTACTCTGCCCAAACTCACACTGAAATCTAATTACCACTGTGATAGTAGTTAAAGGTATGACTTTTAAGAGGTGATAAACACATGAGGGATCCGCCCTCATAAGTGGATTAGCACTGTTATCATGAGAATCGATTAGTGACTGAGGGAGTGGGCTCTTGATAAAAGGATGAGTTCTGCCCAATTTTCCCTCTTTGTCTCATGCACTCTTTGCCTTTCTGCTTTCCTCCATGGGATAACACACACACACACACACACAGACACACACACACACACACACACAAATATCCTCCTCAGATGGCCAAGCAGATGCTAATGCCATGCCCTTGGAATTCCAACCCTCTAGAGAAAGACATTTATTTGACTGATGGTCCTGGAGGTTTGGAACTCCATAACTAACTTAAATTTATGATCCTACTACATGCTGTCTAACAGAAAGACATTTTAGATTCAAAGTCACAGCAGTATAATAAACATATATGAAAGACAATGACCCCCCAAAAAAACATGGAGAGCTCATACTTTTATGGAGTAAAATATAGAAATGGTAGGTGAAAACTAGAGATAATGGAGGGACAGAGTTACGGTTGATGTTAAGGCATTTCCTCATTATTTAACATAACATGTAATGTAAAATAAAGTAAGATCTAGGGTCTAACTATGTCCTATGATCTGAACAAAAGTTTGTGTTCCTTTAATTTCACATATTGACATTATAAGCCCCGAAGTTATAGTAGAGGTGAGGTCATGAGGTAATTATGTCCTTAGACCAGGGGTCCTCAAACTTTTTAAACAGGGGGCCAGTTCATTCAAACCATTGGAGGGCTGGACATGGGCCCCAGGACGAGTCGGCTGCTAAGGAGGACAGGCAACGGAGGCAAAAACACCCAGTGATCTGGATAAATGTCCTTGGTGGGCCACATGTGGCCTGCGGGCTGTAGTTTGAGGACGCCTGCCTTAGACCATGAAGGCAAAAATCTCTGAATGGAATAAGTGCCCTTAGAAAAGAGGCCCCCTAGGGACCCTTGCTCCTTTCCCCATTTGAAAACACAGTGATAAAGTTCTATATATGCACTAGAAAGGAGGGCCTCACCTGACACCAAGTGTGCCAGTAGCAAGACTTAGACTTCTCAGCTTCCAGAACAGAAAGAAATAAATTTCTGGTTTTTATAAATTACCAATTTATGGCATCTTGTAATAGCAGCCTGAAAGGTCTAGGACCTCTGAGAGTAGGTATTTGAGGTAAATGGAATAATTCATTATGTGAAGTAAGGCAGACAAAAAGCTGAAAAGCCAGGAAGCCACAGATCTAAGACCTATGATATCTTTGAGCAATGTCAGAATCATCAGTGGTTTCAAAAAGAGAGGCTTTAGACAGAGTCAATCAATGCCATAATCTTTAGTGAATAAATTAGAGTGCTCAAAAGGAAATTAGATCATATCTACAAAGAAGAAAGGAGTTTGTGTATTCTCTGGATTTTCATATAAAAAGCTGCTCTTTTTTACAAATGAAATAATGCAATCTACAAGTGACAAAGAAACACTAGGAGGACACTAACTTTGTGGTATCACTGAATAGTACTGTGGGTCTGGAGAAGACAGCCTGTATGGGAAGAAAGCTGTAGGAGAAGCCATAAAGTTTTGAGATTCATAGATTTCAGTTATAGGTATAGAATGAAAGAACTATATAGTGAGCATTTTATATAGAAGGTGATTACTCTGATAATAGATTTTGAGTTCCAATACTCATAGCAGATTAGGAAGAAATGAGAATCTGAGCCATGTTTGGGGAAGTTCAGAACCTTAAAGGGATCTCAAGGAATCCACCAGTGAGAGGTGGAATAAGAGGCTTTGACATTTGAAGAAAACTGAGGTAAACTGGGAAGTAGCACAAGGTAGAACTGGTCTGAAGGGCTCTGTGGGGAAGGTGGGTCACATTTCAATGAGTAGCCTCCTTTAGAGGAATTGGTGTGATTAAAGGGAGTATTGGATAGAGATGTAGAGAATGAGTGCATAGTGGACTCACTATTTATTACTAAGGAGGGAGAAATGGGGGCCTCCTTTAACCTTGTTTTGTAGAGGTATTAGGGTTGCCATAATGAAATACCACAGACAAGGAGGATCAAACAAGAAATTAATTTTCTCATAGTTCTGGAAACTAGAAGTTCACCATCCAAGTGCTGGCATAAAAAAGGAGGGTGAGAGCAGGGGAGAGGGCAGGCCGGGTGGAGGGAGTGTAATTTGTGGGACCTCACCTATTGTGCATAATGCAAGGGTATGTGTCAAATATATTAAGAATAGAGTATAAATGTCTTAACACAAGAAATAATTGAGATGAAGGCTATGTTAACCAGTTGGATGTAAGCATTCCAAATTGTATATAAAATCAGCACATTGTACCTCATAAATACATTAATGTGTAAAGTTAGAATTTAATTTAAAAAAAAGAAAGAAAGAACATTTACAGCTACTGAAAACAAACAAAAAAAGTGGTGGCTCTCTCCTTGATTATCAGATGGCCATCTTCTTCTTGTCTGTTCCCATGGCCTTTTGCCATGTTCACATCCTCCTGGTATCATTTCTTCATCCTTGAAGGACAGTCATCCTATTTGACTAGGGCCCTAACTTTATGACTTTATTTAAGCTCTATCATCTAGAAACCCAGGAAATCTCCTGCATCTCAGGGTTGAAGTTCTCCCTCATAACTGTGGACTGATGCAGAACTCGGGAATTTGAATTAGAAGATCTACACTTGTCAGATCTTTTCCAGAGCTGCCCAGATGATTTCTTCTATGGAGAGTGCAGCCATTCCTTCTCCCCACCAAACAACAGAGAAACTCTAAGAAGCTGGGTTCAGTTTCCCTCAAGCCTCTGGGGACCATCCTGCTTCTCCTATTCAGAGTAGGGACTTGGACTCCATGGGTCAAGATCTGGAAGCCTGTTGCCATATCCCAGGAATCAATTGTGTCCTTCAGGGGCTTGGAGGTGTTATTTGTGAACTGAGCTCAAATGATGAGAAAACTCATATATGGACAGAATTGAGAAGATAGTGTGGAGTACATTTGTGATGTAGCACACACACGGGACACCTCTCCAACCTTGGAAATGGCAGCCATAATTTCTGCCCTGCAGAGCGAGGCTCATAGGCTGGTCTTGCTGTATTGCCTCAGCACAGTTCTTTTCTCATTGTTCTGGCTAATTCGGCCAGCTGCCAAGGGCCAGAAGCCACAAAGACATCCACTGGGTCACAGAAGAGGAGAGAGACCCAACTTCCCTTCTATTTGCTAGATTATGTATCTTGACTGTCCCACTTCTAGGAGCATAGCAGGGGTTTCTCCACCCTCCAGGAATCCACAGTGGTGTGGAGACTGACCTTTGACCCTCATTGAAATGGCTCTTGTGCCAGCCTCTGATGAGCCTAGATGTGAACTTTCTCAACCCAACCTTGCCTGGCTTTGTGCTCTTACCAGCCCCGGTGATGGAAGACCATAGAGATGGGCCCCCCTGGTGTTACAGGACCATACCAGCAACCAATATGTCTGAAGGATTCTTCTAACAGACTAAAGCCAGAAACAGGTCCCAAGAAACACATCTATCATCTCCTGTCTGCACCACTCACAGGGAACTTGTGTCAACTTGCACAGCTTATTTCATCATTTGCCCATTTAGGTGTACAGGGCTTGGCTGACCCTAATCAATAACAAGATTGAATCAAAAATAAAAAGTCTCCCATCAAAGAAAAGCCAAGGATTGGCTGGCATCACTGCTGAATTCTTGAAACTTCTAGCACTTCCGAAATATATACTGTAATCAAGAGCGGTTTACCTAAGGATGCAATGATTGCTCAACATAGGCAAATCAACAAATATGATACAACACCTCAACAGAATTAAGGACAAAACTATATTATTGTCTTAATAAGTGCAGAAAAAAGTATTTGATAAAATGTGATATGATTTTATGGAAAAAAAAACTCTTAATAAATTAGATATAGAAAAGATCTACCTCAATACAAGAAAGGCCACGTGACCAACTTATAGCTAACATCATACTTAGTAGTGAAAAGGTGAACGGTTTTTAAGTACAAAAAGACAAAAATGTCCAATTGTATCTCTTCTATTCAATGCAATACTGGAATTCCTAACCAGAACAATTAGGTAGGAGAAATAGGTGAAAGAAATCTAAATTAGAAAGGAAAAATTCAAATAGTCACTGTTTGCACATGGTATAAACCTCTATGTAGAAAACCATAAAGACTCCACCAGAAAAAGTTAGGACTGATAAAGGAATTCACTAAAGTTGCAGTATACAAAATTCTCACATAAAATAAGTAGAATTTCTATATACCAGTAACGAGTAGTTGGAAAGAAAAAAAAAAAACAAGGAAGCAGTCTCATTTATAATAACTATTAAAAAATCTAGGAACAAATTTAATCAAGGAGGCAAAACATCTACATTGAAAACTACAAAACACTGATGAAATAAATTGAAGGAGACACACAAAAATAGGAGAATATATTTCCAGTTACTCACCAAATACAATAACCAACACAAAATGAATTAAAGTGGATTGAAGACTTAAAACATAACACCCAAAGCTATTAAATTACTACAAGAAAACAGGGGAAATACTTAAGGACATTGGTCCCAACAAAGATTTTTAGGGATAAGATGAGAAAAGCAAAAATAGACAAACAGAATTTTTTTTTTTT
>NW_003852519.1:5824215-5841333 GCF_000181295.1 Otolemur garnettii
TTCTTAGCAAAGTATCACAGGAATGGTAGACAAACAGAATTACATCAAACTAGAAAGCTTTTGCCAAAGAAAACAATCAACAGAGTGAAGAGATAACCTGCAGAAAGGGAGAAAATATTTTCAGACTATTTATTTAACAAGGGATTAATATCCAGAATATATGAGAAATGCAACAGTAAAGAAAAAAAAAAAAGAAATGCACACAAAAGATTAAAAGTGGATGATTGATGTGAATAAACACTGTCAAGATAAGACATGAAAATGGCCACTAGGTATATTTTTTATAAGTTCAACATAACTTAATAGTCAAGAAAATTCAAATCAAAACCACAATGTAATATCATCTCACCCTAGTTAGAATAACAATTATTAAAAAAAGAAATTCTTGTTGAGGATGCAGAGAATAGGAAAATTTTATACATTGTTGATGGGAATGAAATTTGTACAGCCATTATGGAAAACATAGAAGTTTCTCAAAAAAACTAGAAATATATCTACTTTTATGATCTAGCAATTCTACTATTAGGTATATATCCAAATAATTTGAAATCTACATGTCAAAGAGTTTTCACCCCATGTTTATTGCATCTCTATTCACATGAGCAGAGCTATGAAATCAACTTCAGTGTTCATTAATTGATGAATGGATAAAAACGTGGCAAATATGCACAATAGACTAGTATTTGGCCATAAAAAAGAACAAAATCTTGTCATTTGTGGCAACATATCCCTGGGGGTCATTATGTTAGGTGGAATAAGCCATGCCCAGAAAAATGAATAATGCATCTTCTAACTCATATGAGGAAGCTAATTATTTTTTTTCTCATAGAAATAGAGAGGGGAATTGTGTGACTTATAGAGGCTGAAAACGGTAAGAGTGAAGGGATGGGGAGATATTGGCTAAAAATACAAAATTACAGCTAGATAGGAGGCATCAATTTTAATGTTTTATAGCACTGTAGTGTGACAACAGTTAACATTAGCTTATATTCTTTAAAATAGGTAGAAAAGATGATTTTGAATATTTCTACCACAAAAATGATGAATGTTTGAGATAACATGTTAATTACCCTGATTTAATCATTACATATTGCATACTTGTATCAAAATATTGCTCTGTATCCAACAAAGGTGTACAACTGCAGAACCTCCATAGCTGACTACCTACCTACATTGACTACCTCCTTAAGTTGATTGAAGTTTCATAGACTAGACATGCACCACATATACATATCAGTACAGTAGGACCAACGAGGTTTTTGTTGGGCTGACATATCCATAGAGAAACTTAGAAACTTATAATCTAAATGGGTGATTGAATTTTCAACTCTAATAAGAATGTCTTAGGGGGTAAAGGGGGCTTAAAATAATGGAGATAGTAATAAAACAAGGAGAAATAAATTGGATGTCAGGATCAAAACAAAGAAAGCAAAAACAGACCTAGAAAAATTCTCTGAGCTCCTGTGCAACTTGGACACCAATTAGACAAGTAGCTGGTAAGAACACTGTACAGGGATGTGAAAGGAAATATCCTAGATGTGTCTTTTCTTTCTTTTAAAAAATTTTATTATAGAGATTATTACTTGTTGGAGAGTAATGGCTTTCCACAAAATCCACTTGTAAAAATTTTCACATGATTTATATTTTCATAAAAACTTACTGAGATTTTAATAATACAAGTGTCCATGTTTTCAAATAAAACAATCTGCAAGTTTCATTATAATAATTTTGTTTGTTTTAAGAGAGGATAAATCAAACATTGCACACTAACATTTAGCACACGATATTCTTCCTTTCACGATTTTATAATCATTACTGTGTTCTCAGCCCTGACCAGTGTCTCCTTTGGTGGGTAAAGACCCTTGAATTTCCTAACAACTTTTCATGAGCATAACTTTTTTGTTTGTTTGTTTGCAGTTTTTGTCTAGGGCTGGGTTTGAACCTGCAATCTCCGGTATATGAGACCAGCACCCTACTTCCTTGAGCCACAGGTGCTACCCCATTGGCATAACTTTTTAAATTACATGTCCTTATATATCCTGCATTTTTCATTTGTGAGATTTCTTTTCTCCATTTGCCTTTAAATTGTATTTGCATTACCTGTTACCTCAATGCTATATGCCTATGCATGTGTGAGTGTGTGTATTTGCAGTAAGTATTTATATATCTTATTTTCCTTTCTCTGAAATGATTTGTGGAGGCCATTGTTTCTTTCTGACAAAGAATCTTGACATTGATGACTCCTTTTATATATATATGTGTGTGTGTGTGTGTCCTTGTCACCATGTCCAACTTCTTGGAGAGGGTTAATTAGATGATAAGAACAGTGACCTAGGTCTTTGGACATAGGTGTCCAAAGTGGTGGTGGTGTTTTGACTAAATTATAGTATGTCAGATAATAGAATAGCTGAGATTTTTAGTTTATAATGTTTATGAAAGACAAGAAATTCTTAGGAATAGTCATAATAGATTTAGCAAAGGATGACAGAGGTGAAGCATGGAGTCATTTTCTGTACAAAATACTACATTATAAACTCTTATATATATTGATGTGTTTTTAGTGGTTATCTCTTGCTTGTATTCAACTTAGTCTAGCCTATATCTGGGGAATCTTTTTGTCCTTCTGTATACTTGCTAAAAAGAGAAACATGAAAAATGATGCAGGATTATGACAAAATGGTAACAACTTCACAAAGAGGGATGAATCATTGCACATTCAACAATGGATCTCATCAAAATTGTTCTTAGCATCACATACTTTACATTCAATGGTCAATCTATGAACAAACTAGTGACTGAGCTATGGGTTCCCCATCTCATTTATCACAGCAGAACTATATCTTTCTCATTTCAAGAAAATTACAGAAAATAAAACTGCAATAAAACCAAAAAGCTGGAAAGAGAGATGACACCCATGACAACATTTAAAAAAGGATACTGAAGATGTGCAGCCATCCGCTCAACTTACAATTAATGCAGCACAAGATCAATGTCTGAGTCTTCCTGGTACAATATCTGACTGAACCTAAAACAGAACCCAACGGGAATGTGCCAGAGTCATGAAGAAATGCACATAGAAATGGATTATTTTATTAATTTTAACTTATAAATATATGTGAAATCAGTCTATTTATATATTTTCTCACGGCTAAACCTTAAATTAGGTAGAAATATATAAATATATAATGTCTGTTAATTTGAACCATGGTTGCAATGAATCCATGAGTTTGCTCTGAGCTAATACAATGAAGTTTGCCCAAGGTACTTACTCTTGGCTATAATCTCTTCTTATCTGGGAGATTTCTATTAGGAAGACTTGTCCTGAAGTACTTACTGGATCTAAAAACTTCAGATTATATGTTTTGTGTGTATATGAATAGAGGGGAAACAAGACAGGTGAAAACATGATAAAAAGGGAGGTATATAATTCAACACAAGCTTTAATCATATCAAATGTTTTAATAATTCCCTAAAAATTAGCCTATCTATATTCTGTGCAATACTATAGGTCAAGTGGTCTTCAAAATGAGGATACTTACGACCCAGAGAACATGAGAAGAAAGCTTTTTAGTATTTATATTTTATATATTTTTTCAATGTATATATTCATAAAATTATTTTAAAACTGCTGAAAATAGGGTGGCGCCTGTGGCTCAAAGGAGTAGGGCACTGGCCCCATATGCTGGAGGTAGTGGATTCAAACCCAGACCTGGCCAAAAACTGCAAAAAAAAAAAAAAAAAAAAAACCCTGATGAAAATAATATAAATTTATAATTAATACTAATCCTATATTTGTATATGTATGTGTGTGTGTGTGTGTGTGTGTGTGTGTGTGTGTGTGTAGAGAGAGAGAAAGAGCGCCAGAAACAGAGACAGACACACTGGATTATTTTTTAGTTTGGAGATTATTGCCAGACTTACCAATTGGCTTTTATCTGACACTGCTCACAACAGGCATATTGAAATGTTTCTTTTCAAGAAATTGTTCATGGTTAATCAAAAGTTTTACAACAATGGATATGAAGTCTCAACTCAATGGATAGCTGCTTATCTCTGATAAGGATGTACTGAACCTGCTTTGATTCTTTTTTGGTGATTTCTGACAACCAACATTCCACAGGCATAAATTCTAACCTAAGCAATTAAAATCATATATATTTCCTATAAGAAATATTAAGGTGAGTTCTTAAGAAATAATAAAATAATAACAATAGTAAAGGTGGTGAAAATAATTCATTTGCTTATTTATTTTTAAGATGTTAGTAGCAAGTATTAAACAAAAGAAAAATACTGGAATACAATAACTGGTTTTTATGAATGTGAATTTGATTCCATAAAGCACATAACTTAGAAGTAAACACTTACAGCTCATACAGAAGTATACATAATATAAAATTTAAACAAAGAGAATGAAACTTAAGGTGCTCATAAGATATACTTAAGAGGCACATTACTGAAAGATATGAAAAATAAAAGCACACAAACTTTCCATAGTTTTACTTTTACCTTAAACATTTAAAAAATACTATACTTAAAAACTTCAAGAAGGAGGCAAGCTGGTAGACTAGAGCAGTCTGTGCTCTACACTCTCAAGGAGAGGATGGAAAGATGCAGGTGATGCCCCTGCCCACTTACAGATGGGCCTTGTTGGAGAGTGTGTGGTGACTTACCAGAGAATGCACAGGGGAGAGAGTAAGGAGAAGGTGATGTGGTGATCCACTTGCAGGACTGGAGGGTACCCGAGGAAGGCATCCAAATGTGGCAAGGACAGAAGAGAACCCTGAACTCCCCCCCGCCATGGATACTAGTAGTGGTGGTGGGGTGCCCACTATCACTACAGACCTCCAAACTGATCGAGGAGCTGTTTGGTGACTGTGCAGTGACATCACACCAGAGAGTGGGCAAAGCAGGGATGCAGCAGCTCCTATTCCCAGGTTACTGCAGATGATGCCATTCTGAGCTCTTGGGTTCAGATTGCCTGCTTTACAAGGAGCTCAGCTTTGCTGTAGCTGCCCCCACTTAACCCGGGTCATGCTGGGTAGGAAGCAGGGAGAATAGAAACTCTTATGTGCCCCTTAACTAGGAGCCTAGCACTCTTCCCTACCCTGTGATGGATTTCAGGAAAGTGGACACCAGGAACACTGCCTGAGAAGCCCCAGTGTGACTGCCTATGCAGAAAATGTGCAGGGGAGGGCCCCATCGCCCTATGCCTGAGGCCACTGTAACACCACTGGGACCTGAGCTTCCTCATTGCTGCCAGGTCCGTAGCTTTGCCCCTGTCATTTGGCCCTGCTGCCTCCATTCACACAGTTTCAGACCTGCCAAATGCATGGCCCCATTCCTCTGCTTTCAAGGATACCACCCACCAACTGCCAGACACTGCCCCAGCAGTCTAATACTCCACCAGAAACTAGTTATCCATAAGCCATCATTGCACTGGGACGCAGGAGTGAATGCCAACAGCCCTAATACCTATGATCACTGCCTAGATATATAGATAGACCAGCTGCCATTACCACTGTGGGGAGACTCGGCACAGAGCAATCCCCCTTATGCCAGCCTCCACCAGTGACCTAGGAGGAAGCCCACTATTCCTCACTAAAGTTATCCAGCACCATCTTAGAATGTGACAATCACATTGTCATATGGGAAAACACAGAATAGCTGCATTCTAATCAGTTTGTCTTCCTCTCTCCTGCTGACCGCTCTTCTGGAGTTGGTCACAAAAGAACCATACAGGCATCTCTCCTTCCCAAAGGTAAAGACCAGACGTACCACAATCTATCTGCCTTGAGGTGAGAAAAGAGATTTCAAATTAGAAGAAATCAATATCAACAACAACAGCAAAAATCTTCTGGAAACATGAAAAATAAGCTGATCCAACACCCCAAAGGATCACAGTAGATATATAGCAATGAGCTCCAACCCAAAGGAGTCAAAATGTCAAATGTCAGAAATGGAATTTAGAATACGGATGGCAAAGAAAACACATAGAAGTTAAGAAAAAGGTGAAAACAATCACAAAGAAGCCAAAAAAATTATTTAGGAAAAAGTATTTATGAAATAATTTAAAATGTTGCTAAAGAACTAGATATTAATGATATAAGAAAGGATAGGAAATTAATTTTAAAAATTGAACGAGTGCTTTAAGGAAGTCCCAAATACAGCAAAAAGCTTCAAACACAGGCTTGACCAAGCAGAAAAAGGAATCTCAGAGCTTTAAGACAAGTCTTTAGAACTAGTCATGGGTCAAAGCTGAGAGTCAAGTCAAAGACAAAATGTCATTCACAATAGCTACCAAGAAAATAGAATATCTAGGAATATACTTAACTGAAGACATGAAAGTTATCTACAAGAATTACAGAACACTAATGAGAGAAATTGGCATCCCATGCTCATAGATTGGTAGAATCAACATTGTCGAAACGTCCATACTTCCCAAAGTGATTCACAGCTTCAATCCTATTCCCCATCAAAATACCAATGCCATATTTCACAAATCTAAATAATAAAGAAATCTAAGCTGAACTTGGAACTACAGATGAGCACAAATAACCAAAGCAATCTTAAACAAAAATAATAAATCTAGAGGCATCAAATAACTTGACTTCCAATTATCCATGCACTGCAGTGCTATATATAGTACCCCAAAACAGCATGATACTAGTGTAACAGTAGAGAAATAAACCAGGGGACAGAATAGAAAACCCAGGTATAAAACTACCTATAGCCAACTGATCTTCAAGAAAGTAGACAAAAATACAAAAATATGTGAAGGGAAGACATAGTTAATGAGTGGTGTTGAGAAAATTGGATAGCCACATATAGAAGAATGAATTAGGATCCCTATCTCTTGCCACATGCAAAAATTAATTCAATATGGATAAAAGACTGAAAAGCAAAAAATGCATGAAATGTTAAAAAATCTAGGAGAAAAGTAGAAAAAAAATCTTCTAGACATCATCCTAGTCAAAGAATTCATGACTAACACCTGAAAGGCAAATATGGCAACTCTAAAAATAAATACATGGGACTTAATTAAATTAAAAAGCTTCTGCAGGGCAATGCCTGTGGCTCAGTGGGCAGGGCACCGGTCCCATATACGGAGGGTGGCGGGTTCAAACCCAGCCTTGGCCAAATTGCAACAACAACAAAAAAATAGCCGGGCATTGTGGCAGGTGACTGTAGTCCCAGCTACTTGGGAGGCAGAGGCAAGGGAATCGCCTGAGCCCGGGAGTTGGAGGTTGCTGTGAGCTGTGTGATGCCACGGCACTCTACCAAGGGTGATAAAGTGAAACTCTGTCTCCATTTAAAAAAAATATAAAAAATAAAAATAAAAAGCTTCTGCAGGAATAAGAAAATAAAAAGCTGTAGAGGAAACAATCAATGGATGAGTAGACAACCTACAGTATGGGAGAAAATATTCACAATGTACATAGCCAACAAAAGACTAGTACCTAGAATCTATAAAGAACTTAACTCAATTAAAAAAAACAAACAATGCTTTTAAAAAGTGGTAAAACCACATGAATAGAAGTTTTTCTAAAGAATATAGACAGATGGTCAACAAATAGATGAATAATGTTCAGCATCACTAATCATCAGAGAAATGCAACCTAAAACCAAATGAGATGCCATATTATCCCCTTCAGCATGGCCATTATTAAAAAGTCAAAAACAGTAGGTGCTGGCATGGAGGCAGAGAGGCAGTAACGTGACCTTTTGGTGGGATTGAAAATTAGTACAACCCCTATGGAAAATAGCATGGAGATACCTCAAAGAAATAAATGTGCTTATTATTTGAACCAGCAACCCCAGTACTGTGTATCTACTCAAAGGAAAAGAAGTCATTTTATCAAAAAACACATAAACTCAAATATTGATTGCAGTCCAATTCACACTGGCCAAGAAGTGAAATCAACTTAACTGGTCATGAATATGTGACTGATAAAGAAAATATGGTATTACTCAGCTGTAAAAGAGAATGAAATAATGTCTTTTGTAGCAACTTAGATGGAGACTGCTATCCTTAATGAAGTATCTCTAGATTGGAAAAGTAAATACCACATATACTCACTAGTAATTGTGAGGTAAATGATGGGCACACACATGGACAGGAAGAGATGTAAAGGATGTCGGAAACCGAGAAGGGGGGATGGTGTAAGGGCATGCGGTGTAAAAACTTACCTTTGGGTACAATGAACCCTACTACCATGTCAAGCACACACACACACACACACACACACAAAACCCAATTAAGCAATATACAAGGTATCCACATTAAAAAAAAAAAAAATTGCACCCCCTTAATATTTTGAAATAAAAAAAAACATAAAATGAAAACTTAGAGGAAATCACTAGACGTGGAAGGAATACAGAGGAAAGGAGAAAAGTTAGAGCAACACCTACCAATACAATATCAATTTTTTTTTTGTTTTCATTTCTTGGAAATGTGAAAGATGTCCTTGTAACTATACTCTAACGTGAAGTCAATGTCTATGTGTTTTGATGGTCTTTTATAAATCAGTGTGCATATTTTAGAATTTTACTTACCACATACCTTGGAGTGATTCTCAAGGACTAAGGATCGTGTTATCCTGAGCGAACTTGTCTAAATTACCTCTGAGATCGTCATTGGGTATCTCCATTATCATTTTCTTCACCATAGTTTTAAAATATTGTTCCCAGTGAGCCATTTTTATGGATGGCATACATTTTAGTGGAAAAGGTTGAGAAATCCTGAACCATTAGCATGACCCATTTGTATTTCAGCATAGTTCCTGCTTTCAAACCTAGATACGACTCTATTTTAAACATATTTTTAGGCAGAATGTAGAGTATCTGATTTACTCTCCTGCTCTCAAACTTGGGTAGAATACTTCTGGATGGGATCTAAGTGTGATCTATGCAAGTGTTTATCTCCCTCACCAGTGAGTCAATAATTAACACTAGCCCTTCTTGTTCTGCTACTCTTTTATCAATCAGGATCCAGGCAGAATGTAGAAAATACACAGCACGATTTGAACAGAGACCTTTTAAGATAAACATTTATTGACTATAATGGAGAATTATTTGTAAAGGAGTAAAAAGAACTATAAGGATGACTTTGGGCTGAGGAAGGATACCCAAGGAAGAGCTTACTTGGAAACCTGGGCCTTTCCAAACCTGGGATTTAGACCTTGGTAGAGAAAGTGTGGCAGCACTCCACCACATGTCAGAGAATTTTCCTATGTTGCCTGGATCAGAGCTGGTCCAAAATGAAATACTTCCCTGGGGGTGAAGCTAAATCAAAGCTGGCAGAGAAACCAGACAAGACAGGAAAGACTTTGCTGAGATAAGGAGAAGTTGAGGTTGGCAGGTAGGAAACTCCCCAGCTGGTAGGTTGAGGCTGCTAGGTCAAGAACTGGGTGCCTGCAAGACTCTTTGGGAATAAGCTTGCAGAGTACTGCTGAAACTTGATGGGAAGGCATCTGGCGGCTTGTGTTTCTAAGGTCAAGTTGAGTTGTAGTTGAGACAGTGGAACCCTCCCTCCTGGAGAGTTGCTATACACCCTCACCAGGTGTCCATCAGGTGAGATCCTACTCATTCCCCTCCTCCTCTCCTTTCTTCTTTCCCTCCTACCCCCCACCTTGAATATACTTGGGTGATTCTCACGTATGAGTGTGTAGTTGTTTTTCTATTAGATTCATATAGGTATTGAGTACATTGGAAACTTGCATTTCCATTTTTGTGATATTTTACTAAGTAGAATGTGTTCCAACTCCATCCAAGTAAATACAAAAGATGAAAAGTCAGCATCTTTTCTTATGACTGAATAAAATTCCATGGTCTACATGTACCATAGTTTATGGTATATACATACACCACATTCATGGGTTGATGGGCACCTGAGTTGCTTCCATCTTGGCAATGGTGAACAGAGCTGCAATAAACATTCTGACACAAATGTCCTTGGGATAAAACGATTTCTTTCCTTCTGGCTAGATTCCCAGTAATGGAATTGCAGGAGCGAATGAAATGTCCACATTTAGCTCTTTAAGGATTCTCCATACTTCTTTCCATAAAGGCTGTATTAGTTTGCAGTTCCATCAACAAGAGAAAACTGTTCCCTCCTCTCCACATCCACATCTACATTTGCAGCTTTGAGATTTGGTGATGTGGGCTATTCTCACAGGGGTTAGGTGATATCTCAGGGTGGTTTTGATTTGCATTTCTCTGATGCTAAAGTACCTAGGAACTGAAACTCAAAACCTAGCTCCAGAGTAACACAGGGATACAACTAAGATTCATTTTTTAAATGGATACATATGCATCAGTTATTGAAAATTTCATTTTTGTAAATGTGCAATACAGTGCCAATTTAGGTAAAATCAATACATCAGATTTCCACAATAAGATAACAAGCTTAAGAAAGGAATAGCAATATTTTATAACTTCTGTTTGTTTATGTCATTAGCCCTGATACATGGCTAAAACAGGTTGCAAAGAAATGATAGTTTAGTACCCACTGTTTATTAAACTGGTATCTTTTTAGTTATATATTCTGCTTGGACTAAATAAATGCATTTCCACTCTGAAACTACATTTTCTTATTCTGGTTGGTTAAGTTAATACTTAGAGCAATTCACATAACCCTATAACTGAAAAAACAATTACGTTGTATTCTTTCAATGGATTTATTATTATGTTATCTCTTGGTTGCAAGGCTTCTATTAAAGTATTTAAGTATCATTAGTACTTGTATAGTCAGATGCTAGTGCATGGTGGGTACTGAAATCTTTTAAGTCCATAAAGAGAAAATATTGTTTTCCAGATGCTTTATTCATAAAGAAGGGAAAGATAATATATCAAAAGCAAAAGATGAAATGAAAGAAATACTTCTCAATTTTCTAAAAGATATGAGTGCCAACTCATTTGTTTCAATGTTGTGCGTGTATAATACGTATGTTTGCAGATTTTCTACTATACAGTTCCTACGTATTCATTTATTTATAAAGATAACTTACTAAAAAACGTCATTAATGTGTCTATGTTGCAAAATAAAATGTCTCTTTTCCCAAAGTCAATCTGATAGAAAAAGTTGACAACTCTCAATGTTATATAGCCACCCTTGGGGATGTTTACTCTTTGCAAAACTGTGAATGTGATAAATTCTGAGGACAATCCTAACTTTCGAGATTATGGTTTTCCAAAATTGAAAGTGCTACTTTAAAACTATATCAGTGAAAAATTTGGTGAAGAGAGAATCCAGCAGAAACCATTCCTTCATTTGTTGAAGCACACCGTTGGAAAATGAGGATAAAATAATGATAAAGGATTCAGATGTGCTTCCTGCTCACACACATCACTCCTGCACAGGAAGGAAACCCATTAAAGTTTCTGAGCAACCGGTGAAAGGCAGGCTAATTCTGAGGTTGGGGTGCTAGTGGGATGCAGACTTAGTTGGGCTTTTCACCTTCAGGATAGAGATACTTCCCTTCTCTCAAACATAATTTCTTTCCCTTAGTTCAAGTTGAGCCTACCCTGATCTGTGATGAAAGCATACAAACACTATCAAAGTACATCCAGAGGTCTTTTTATTCAGCTTGTTGAATATGCATTGCCAAAACTCAAGTACCATATAGAATAAAATATAATATACTTGATATATAGCCCTTCATACTCAAGGTATCCCAAAGCACTTTGCAGAGCAATGACTTAGATAATGTAGTGCAGTGATTGTGTTGGCAAACTTGACTGTCATTACTAACTCAGCAATAGATCACACTTTAGCCTTGAACATTATAACCTGTTTGAGTGAGAGAAGCAAAGTTAGCTAAAATTTTAAGAATTATACTCTGGTAGATTTTTTAAATGACGTCCCATATTGTTTTTTCCCCTCTAAGGCTGACATTGTACTAAACAAGCTATTCTTTTATCAAGATTCTATCTATACAATAGCACAGATATCAGTGCAACAACTTACATTAGATTATATATTAAAAGAAGAAAAATGCAATAATTGGAAATTTGAATGTAGCTTAAGTTTTACATATTTAAATCTACTTTTATAACAACATTTTCCATTGTTTTACTGAAAACCTGGGAGAAGTTTGTAGGTTTTTCTTTTTTATTGGGAGGGGGAATGTCAAATACTGAAAAGTATATGTTGATTATATCAATTTATTTTACTGATTTCTCTGATATGCAGTTCTAGGAATTTCATTTAGTTTACTTTAAATCCTCATAATAATGCTGTAAGATAGGTATTATTACCTTCATCTTACAGGTGAAAAAACAGGTACAGAGAGATTAGGGAGCTCACTCAAGGTCACACTGTTAATAAACAGGAAAGTAGGTTTTAAAACCTGCTCTGTCTTGCTCCAAAGGGTCTGATCCTTCCCCTACATCAAGCAATCCATGTAGTGTGAAGAGGAGGAATGCGTTGGGTTATTTGTCATTCTGTATTGAAATGGAAGGTAGTTTGACATTAATGCAAATATATCTGGGTTAAAATTCTACCTCACATATAAAAAATTAAACACTAATAAAAATGTTGTTACAGTAAAACCTGAAACGATCTTAAATCTTCAAAAATAATTTCAGATACTTCCAATGTCCAAAAGCAGTCTCTGTGACTCCTGGCAACAGACTTATCCAACTGGATATTAATCAATGTGAGGTGATAGGCAATTTCTAACTGTTCTCTTGAATGTAATTATCTAACTTTATATAGCATTTAGTCATGGAAATAAAATGATAAGCTTAAATATTTGTTCAATGCTGTTAGGTAAAAAAAAAAAAAAAAGCTATAGAATTACAAATATGGGCTAAATAGATAAAACGTTTTCCTGAAACTTACCTTCCAGTGCATTTATACGTAGATTTCAAAGGGCTGATACTAATCAGTAATGTGAAAGAGCAAATGAAAAGGTACTAAGATTGCACAAGATGAAAGACAAAGTAAGGAGCTCAGGGAAGTTGAACAGGCTCCCAGTACACTGTGTACTAGAAGTACACATTGTGCCATCTTGTCTCCCAAAGATGCCTTCTTCCTCTGTTCCATACATTGACTTAGAACCCCCTTGTATATTAAGATACTGATGCAAGAAATCTATACTTCTCTTTTGACTTCTCTTTGAATATATAGTCCGTCCAACATGAAATTCTGTCAGTGCATCTGTTAAATGTACATCTTTACTCAGCATTCTTAACTACATTCCACCATGCCCATTACTGTTCAGGATTCCTTTCCCATTACTTACATTACTTCAAGAGGCTAACTATACAGGAAGTTGCTACTTTTAAGTCTTCTCTGCATATGGTACTCAATGTTACGTGTCATGATGCCAACATTTGTGTGTCTTTCCCATGCTTAAATTATTAACTTAATCCTCAGATTAATGTTTAAATTTCTTACTTCCTTTTATTGGGTCATTTTTTACAGCACATTCTTATTTCTCTAGCATCATTTCACCACCTCCCACCTTACTTGCTAAGCTCCATTTATATGAGTACTTGAAATTCTTAGAATATATTCTGCTTCTTAGTACGGAGATTTACACACTATACTGTTCCCATTGTCAGAATGCTCCTACTGTACAACATTATATTTCATTTCTCAGCTGGATATTTCTGCCACTCAGCTCTCAAAGTCAAGCATTTCAAGAAATCACCCACCACTGTAGGTAACTTTGCCGTATCTTTCATCAATGTCTTTTAATACTCTTTGCAATCAGCCTCTGCGCACCTCACTGGACTTTAAGCATCACAACAGCACTATCTAGCATATCATATTTGTAAGTATCTATTATTGGAAAGAATTAACAAGGAATGTACTAAATCTTTCCACCTCTGTTCAAGATTTTTATTTATTTAAATATTTAAAACTAAGGTATCCCCAAATTTGTCGCTATCACTTATCAAAATTGTATAATGAAGTGAAGAGATCTTGTCAATAACCAGTCAATATCCATCTCTCGAGATCTTAAGCTCATTTGCACACAGTGGTAGAACAGAATAATAACCCCACATCCACGCCCATGTTCTCATCCCCAGAGCCTGTGAATGAATATTCGCCTTACATGGTAAAGAAAATTTACAGACGTGATTGAGCTAAGCCTCCTAAGATGGAGAGATCTTCCTGAGTTAGCCAGTGGCCCAATGTAATCACAAATGTTCTTATAAAAAACAAACAACAAAATCAAAAGCAGTAGTAGGGCGTGTGATAATGAAAGCAAAAAGGTGAGAGGATGCCTGGAAGGATCCATGAGCCAAGGAATGCCGACACCTTTGGAAGGTGAAAAAGAACCAGAAAGCAGAATCTCCCCTAAGAGCATCGGAGGAACCCAGATCTGTTGGCACCTTGATTTTAGCCCAGGGACGCTGATTTTGAACCTTTAAACTGCAGAACTTTAGGAGAATGTTATTTGTGTTGTTTTAGGTCACTTAATTTGTGGTCATTTATTGTAAAGCCATAGAAAACAAATATACACAGTGACTCTTACATAGGAGGAAGTAAATAATATTTATTAGAAGAATAAGGAAAATCCTAAAGGCAGTTACACTCAAAGACATAAGAACGTGGAAATGGCAAAGTCAGTGTGAAGAGTCCATGGTCACAGATTATTTATCTATTGCTTGGGATATGATGGCTAGAAAAAGATTTAAGAAAAATAGCAGATATAAACAGAAGCAACTGATGAACTAAAAAGGGGATAAGAGTCATGGTTTAGGATGGACCAGAAACACCTGGAAGAGGGGCCACACTCCAGATGTTTGATGCAGTAGGCCTTGGGTTGAGCCTAAAACTTTCATTTCTAACAAATTCCAGATGAAGTTACTGCTACTGGTTTATGGGCCATACACACAGAGAATCATTTGGATGGAGACATACCAGCTACTTTTATTTGTTTTCATCATCAACTACAGTAGAACCTCCATAGGTGACCATGTCCCTCCATTAACCACCTCTTTAAGTTGACCTAATTTTTATAGGCCAGACATGCACCACATGTACATATCAGCACGGTAGGCCTAGTTCCTACGTTGACCACCTCCATACATTGACCAGTTTGTTACAGCCCCTTGGGTGGTCAACTTCAAGAGGTTCTAATATAATTTTAATACCTGATCTTTTTCATATTTGCATACTCCTCTTCAGTGGCTTTTACATTGTATTTATCTTCCAATGTCTTCAAAATATTTTCACTTTCAAATAATTTGTTTTCTTTCATATTATATGTAAAATAAAGTTATACCGATTTTATGTTAAAAAATTATTTGCAATTGTATTACATTTCTTGAAAGAATACTTTTTAGAAAGAGATACTCTCTGATTACACAAAATTCTACTAAGGATTTGAAAGTCTTCAGTCTAATTTCTTAAGTGTAGATAAATGGGTATATTTGGAGGAAAGATGGGTACACTGTAGAAAATGTTGAGAAATATTTGAGACACAAAAAGTATATGCTCTGTGATTCTATTTATATCACATTCATAAAGTAGACACAATGAATTGTTTGTGATAGAAGATTAAGATTTTGACTTCCTTTGGTTTAGGGACCAAGTATTCCAAGGGTGATTGTGGGGTGAGGGGAACATTCTGTTGATTGGTTTGTATGTGCATCCATCCAGCTATACACATAGGACTTGTGTGTCTTTTTGCATATATTTATCTAATTGTTATAAGAAAACTTTTTAAAAACCCCTGAGGGAACTGTTTCACATATGTTAGCTTAAAGGGTACTCTGCTTATAATTGGGTTTCTTTTGTGTATTTCCTTAAAACAATTTTTCCACTGGCAAAGTGATTTGAAAAATAGATACTGTGACGAAATCTGAGATTATTCTCTAGAACAAGTAGTCTCTAAGAAGGGAAAGAGTCTATTGCCTTCCAACACTTTCTATTTAAGTGCTTAACACTTTTATCTACACAAAACTTACAGATGCATCACACATGTGTATAGGAGAAGAGTGAATTTATATGAACACCTTTGTGTTAAAGAATTAAATACAGTGTATCTCTCTCTTAGTACGCGCCAAGGTGAGAGAGAATAGGAGAGTGAAAAAAAATAAAGATTTTTAAAGTTTTAGTAATGATTTAAAAATCTTATGAACTGAGAAATCGTTGTGTTTACATTAGTTTTTAATTCATGCCTTTGCTTCTCTTGCCTATAATCTATTCCAGAAGCATCGTGTCATTGTTAGCTGAATTATAAAGAGGTAAAATAATTGGTTATTCAGTCAGTGATTCTACTGGATTAAAAACAGAACAGGTTGGTAATGATCCAGCCAAAGTGAGTAAAAAGAGAACAGGTAAGCACATATGGTACAACATCTGCTTTCAAACTTGGAAAATATCTTCTCTAATCCCTGAAGCTTTCTTGGCTTTTCTTCTTAATTCTCTTTCTTTGCAGAAAGCACTGTGAAAACACATCCTGACTATTTTTTACATTTATTATAATTTTTTTCAAATATTAAATCACTACAATTTCCATTTCACAGTTTCTGATCCTATCACAAAAGCTTCTGAATACCGAAGCAAATAGATTTAGAATAGTTAAACATTATACTGAATCTGAATCTCAAAAAGAATCTTTCTCTTCTTTAAGTGGATTCAGTCTGTTTCCTTCTTTATCTTTTAGGATAAAAAGTATTTTTGAGTTTTTTAAAAGCCTGTCAATACATTGTAGGAATGTCATGTAAACAAGTGTATTATATATTTTACTTGTATTATTCCTCAGTTTCGTGAAAGACAGTGGAATGAAGCCAGATGTCATTCCAAACAGAGTAGTGCTTTAAAAATACAGTTGTCCCTTTGTATCCACGGGGAGTGTTTCCAGGACCCCCACAGATTACAAAATTTGTGATGCTCAGGTCCCTCATAAAGGGTGTAGTATTTGCATACAACCCATCCGCATCCTTCCGTGTATTTTAAACCATTTGTAGATAACTTATAATGCCTACCACAATGTAAAAATGCTAAACAGTAGTTACACTGCATTTTTAAAAAGCTGTAGTATTTTTAGTGTTGTTATGGTATTTTGATTCTTTTTCAAATTTGTGGTTCATTGAATTCAGGATGCAAACCTATTCACTGATGTTAATTTGCTACCCTCTAAAAAGGCTGAACAAGAC